>NC_079227.1:25012259-25039960 GCF_029633865.1 Lampris incognitus
GGATTTTTGCCCACTCCTCCTTGCAGAACTCAGCCAGTTGAGAGAGGTTGGAGGGACATCTGGTATGTACCAACTTCTTCAGGTCTCGCCACAACATTTCAATTGGATTAAGATCCGGACTTTGGCTGGGCCTATCCAGAGTACGAATCCTCTTTCTCTGAAGCCATTCCTTTGTAGTTTTGCTGGAATGCTTTGGGTAATTGTCTTGTTGCATAATCCATTTTCGTCCCAGCTTCAACTCCCTGACTGATGGCAGGAGATTCTGGTCAAGAATTTGTTCATATGCTGGAGAATTCATGGTTCCTTGGATAATATGGAGTCGTCCAGGTCCAGAAGCAGAAAAGCAGCCCCAGACCTTCACATTTCCACCACCATGCTTCACTGTTGGGAGGGGGTTCTTTTCTTCATATGCAGTGTTGGCTTTTCTCCAAACTTGTTGGTTTTGATTATGACCAAATAATTCTATTTTGTACTCGTCTGTCCAGAGAATGGACTTCCAGAAGGTCTCTGGTTTGTCCAAGTGCTCTCTGGCAAAGTTGAAATGGGCAGCTTTGTTCTTTTTTGAGAGCAGAGGCTTCCTTCTAGCAACCCTCCCATGAATGTCATGGCTATTCAATTTTCGTCTGATTGTAGACGCATGCACATTTGTCCCAGATGCTACCAGAGAGGTCTGCAACTCTCTAGAGGTGATGTGTGGGTTGGCCTTTACCTAATTTATTATTTTTCTGGTGCTTCTGGGTGATATTTTTGATGGGCGTCCACTTCTAGGCAGAGTTGCTGTCATGTTGAAGGCCCTACATTTGTAAATTATTTGTCTTACAGTGGATGGATGGAGCTGGAATCTTTTGGAGATGGTCTTATATCCCTCCCCAGACTGATGGGCTGTCACTACCTTCTTCTTCATGTCCTCGGATATCTCCTTTGCTCTCGGCATTGTTGATTTGTATGGGACCACAGTGGTTTGGTTGGTTTCCTCTGTCTTTTAATTAGTGCAGACCAAACCCTTTCCCAAGGATGTCTCATTTCATTGGTCTGCTTAAATGATTAATTAAGCACCCAAATGTGTTTCACCTCAGTCTGTTACCTGCTTGACTTAACCAATGCAGCTGGGGGTTCACTTACTTTTGCACATACACTAATTCCATGTTTCATATAGTTTTTGGGCTACTTGAACAAGTCCCACTAAACAAGTACATGCAACTGATAAACATATATCTGACATTTCATACATAAAAACTGGTGATGATAGAATAAGAAAATCATGGTAAAACAGAAAAATCTAAACTGCTCAAGGGGTTCACATACTTTCAAGCAGCACTGTATATATACACACACTCACTGGCCACTTTATTAGGTACACCTTGCTAGTACCGGGTTGGACCCCCTTTTGCCTTCAGAACTGCCTTAATCCTTCATGGCATAGATTCAACAAGGTACTGGAAACATTCCTCAGAGAGTTTGGTCCATATTGACATGATAGCATCACGCAGTTGCTGCAGATTTGTCGGCTGCACATCCATGATGCGAATCTCCCGGTCCACCACATCCCAAAGGTGCTCTATTGGATTGAGATCTGGTGACTGTGGAGGCCATTTGAGTACAGTGAACTCATTGACATGTTCAAGAAACCAGTCTGAGATGATTCGAGCTTTATGACATGGCGCGTTATCCTGCTGGAAGTAGCCATCAGAAGATGGGAACACTGTGGTCATAAAGGGATGGACATGGTCAGCAACAATACTCAGGTAGGCTGTGGCGTTGACACGATGCTCAATTGGTACTAAGGGGCCCAAAGTGTGCCAAGAAAATATCCCCCACACCATTACACCACCACCACCACCAGCCTGAACCGTTGATACAAGGCAGGATGGATCCATGCTTTCATGTTGTTGACGCCAAATTCTGACCCTACCATCCGAATGTCGCAGCAGAAATCGAGATTCATCAGACCAGGCAACGTTTTTACAATCTTCTATTGTCCAATTTTGGTGAGCCTGTGCGAATTGTAGCCTCAGTTTCCTGTTCTTAGCTGACAGGAGTGGCACCCGGTGTGGTCTTCTGCTGCTGTAGCCCATCTGCCTCAAGGTTCGACGTGTTGTGCGTTCAGAGATGCTCTTCTGCATACCTCGGTTGTAATGAGTGGTTATTTGAATTACTGTTGCCTTTCTATCAGCTCGAACCAGTCTGGCCATTCTCCTCTGACCTCTGGCATCAACAAGGCATTTTCGCCCACAGAACTGCCGCTCACTGGATATTTTCTCTTTTTCGGACCATTCTCTGTAAACCCTAGAGATGGTTGTGCGTGAAAATCCCAGTAGATCAGCAGTTTCTGAAATACTCAGACCAGCCCGTCTGGCACCAACAACCATGCCACATTCAAAATCACTTAAATCACCTTTCTTCCCCATTCTGATGCTCGGTTTGAACTGCAGCAGATCGTCTTGACCATGTCTACATGCCTAAATGCATTGAGTTGCTGCCATGTGATTGGCTGATTAGAAATTTGCGTTAACGAGCAGTTGGACAGGTGTGCCTAATAAAGTGGCCGGTGAGTGTATATATAAAATTCATTCTTTCGTTCATTCGTTCTTTTGTTCCTTTGTTCTTTCTTTCTTCCTTTCTTCCTTTCTTCCTTTCTTCCTTCCTTCCTTCCTTCCTTTCTTTCTTTCTTTCTTTCTTTCTTTCTTTCTTTCTTTCTTTCCCTGCCTCCCAGTGGTGGAGGAGAAAGTGGAAGAGGAGGTAGAGGCAGAGAAGGAGAAGCGGAGGAGGGATTACGTACGCACCTACGTTTCACCATGGGAACGGGCCATGAAGGGCGACGAGGAGCTGAAAGCCACCATGAAGGCTTCCATGCCAGGACCCATCCACGCCCATAATGAACTGCCCCTTTACAAGAGCTTCAACAGGTATACAAACACTCACTCACCCCCCCCCACACACACACACATACACACAAATGTATAACTGCACAATTGCATAAAGTCAGACACACTCTCATTTATGCCTGTGAAAACACCTCCACAACTTCAAGCAGACATGCCTGTACATCCCTCTATGAACAAACAGGCGGCTATCCAGAGACACACACACTGTACTCTGATCCGAGTCCTCTGACCGGTATCATGATTAGCTAAGTGTGAGCCAGAGCTCTTTTGCAAAACATAAAAATTAGATGTGCGACGTCGTGAGCGCCTCACGCACAGAAATCTTTATCACAGCAGCGGTAGCACGAACCATCGACTCTCTCACCCACTGCCATGGAGCACACATCACTATGACAACCTATAATGCCTCATTGGCAACAAAAGGCCGCTTCCTTCCTGACTGTGTTTCCATGGATCTATCCAGTTCCAGCACACAGCTGAAGGTATACTCAGCTATACATAGCATACATACCACATGGTGGGGCAAACTACCCCTTTCTGTTAGGTCCTGCTTCCACTTATGACACTTTCAAATCCCACTTAAAAGCCCCCCTGTATGGGCATCCAGGTAGCGCAGCGGTCTATTCCGTTGCCTACCAACATGGGGATCGCTGGTTCGAATCCCCATGTTGCCTCCAGCTTGGTTGGGCGTCCCTACAGACATAAATGGCCCCGCCTGTGGGTGGGAAGCTGAATGTGGCTCTTTGTCCTGGTCACTGCACTAACACCTCCTCTAGTTGGTCGGGGAGCCTGTTCGGGGGAGGAGGGGGAACTGGGGGGAATAGCGTGATCCTCCCATGCGCTACGTCCCCCTGGCAAAACTCCTCACTGTCAGGTGAAAAGAAGCGGCTGGTGACTCCACACGTATTGGAGGAGGCATGTGGTAGTCTGCAGCCCTCCCCGGATCAGCAGAGGGGGTGGAGCAGCGATCGGGACGGCTCGGGAGAGTGGGGTAGTTGGCCAAGTACAATTGTGGAGAAAAAGAGGGAAAATAAATTATATTAAAAAAAAGCACACCTGTATTCCCCCGCGTTTGAGTCTACCCGAGTCCTCACTTTCTCCATTTCATTTCTATTTACCCATTTTCCTATTGATGATGTCATACAGCTCTTTGTCCTTTTTAAAAATTTATCATTGTACAGCATTTTGGTCACCATTGGCTGTTTTTAAAGGTGCCCTATAAATAAACCTGACTCGACTACCCACCCACTGGATTGTGGGCATTTAAAAATATGTACTAGTTAGCATGCTACTTATCAAACGGTCCCTTGTAAGAGCAGCTGCCGCCCTGAATAAATAATAAAGAATAGCTCAGGTGTGTTCAGGAACAATCAGGAATCAGGGACAAGTTATTGTCATTTCTTAGATGTACTTGCATACACAAAGCAACGAAATGTCGTTTCCCCCAGGCCACGGCAGTGCAATACAAAAAACACACATCCAAAATTTCCCGAAAACGACACCACCCAAAACATACAAAAATAGAGAGAACAAAGCAAAACGGGGGGAAACCCCCCCCCAATTCCCCCTTCATCGTGGGAAATATTTTAACTGACGATGCAATGCCGGCACTAATCCTCAACACGTTGTGGGTTCATGAGCTTTCCTCCATGATGTGAAGCTGTTACACTCACAACACACTGCACTTAACAGAGAACACCGTCCTAGGTTGATGCAAAGGGCACCTGTGCAGCAGAGGCTGTGCTGTGATTTTGTTTTTGGTGGGACAATTTACCATAGGATTATTTTTAAAGGAGGATAGGCAGCACTCTGTTATGTTTCATTCTTGATTCAGACCCCGGGAAAGTAGTGAGGATGACACAGTTACATAGGGGAAAAAAAAAAGCATTGATGAGATTTGATGCGAGGCCAATGAGGCCACACATGTAGTCCTACAGAGGATGGACTTAGCCGCAGAGCAACATGACGGCACGTTAGTGTGCAGTGTATTACATTGTGACTACGCAGTACTCTGAGAGCTTTTATGTGGCATGTGTGGGGTATGTGCATTACAGTGAACTCTATCGCTAGAGAATTCAGCTTGCCCCCGATACCAAAATCAGGTTCTGTAGAAAATCAACAAGAACATTTCCAATCACAACAGGACATTTCTGTGAGGCTGGTTAGGCATGTGGAAAGGCTGCCCCCCCCAATAAATAAATAAATAAACCAACCCCCTCCCACAAAATGCACCTCTTATGACTCCCTACCTCCCCAGAACGGCACTGCCCTTTGGCGGCTATGACAAGGCGTCCAAGCTGCTGACCTTTGAGATCCCGGAGGTCAACCTGGCCCCCGAGGAGCCGGAGCCCATACCCACGCAGCAGGCCGACATTCGCTCGCGCCCCTCCTTCAACCGCACGCCCATCGGCTGGGTCTGCAGCGAAGACAACTCGCACATCCACATGGACCTGGAAACCATCCCCTTTGACGGAGAGACAGACGACCTGTGAACACGCACGCTAACGTGCAAAACACACACACACACACACACACACACACACACACACACACACACACACACACTGTAAACACTGTTGCAACACTGTCATGCACTGTTACAAAACTGTCAGGTACAAGTGAAAATGTATTTAATAGCATGGAACAGAAAATGACTTTATGGAAAAGGACAAAAAAAAAACTTCCTCCGGTCTCCTGTGTTTATTCTTGCCCTTTCATGCCCAGCTGTGAATGAGTCTTATTACGATTTTGCATTCTGTGAGCCAATGAGACCTGTGTGAATAGAAATAGATAAAGCACTCTGCACTCTTAAAACTCTGCATTTTAAATCTATGTATTTGTGAAATAAATTTCCCCTTTACACTATGTGCCTCAGCTTTTCATGTAGTCTCATATCTACAAATGCAGAGCCCATTTAAACTGCAATAAGATTGGGGCGTCTGAGTAGCATAGGGCGCCTCTTCAGGGGGGAGGGGGAACTGGGGGGAATAGTGTGATCCTCCCACGCGCTACGTCCCCTCTGGCGAAACTCCTCACTGTCAGGTGAAAAGAAGCGGCTGGCAACTCCACATGTACCGGAGGAGGCATGTGGTAGTCTGCAGCCTTCCCCGGATCGGCAAAGGGGGTGGAGCAGCGACCAGGACGGCTCAGAAGAGTGGGGTAATTGGCCAAGTACAAATGGGGAGAAAATTGCAATAAGATGGGGTTATTTGACTTTTATTTTTCATATTTCATATCTCATTTACCCTTTTTGCTTAAACAGAGCCCCAATATAGGAATTTGACTGGACAAGGGACACCTGATCATCAACGACATCAACACGATATGTTGAAAGCTGTGTCCACACAACATATGATGATACACACACAAGCAAAAACACAAGAATCAATCATCAGGCTACCTTCACACATGCTAACACCTCGGCTTTCATGCATCCGCAGTCCTTCGCTGTCCAGAGGTTTGCTCAAGGGCACTTTGACATTGAGCCCACAGATGTAGGTGCATGCAACGAAAACGATATAAACGTCGAAACGAATGATCATTAGAATTTTTTTTTAAAGGTTTCAGTGTGTATTGTGGCAGGAAAACCAATCCTCTGCACTACAAGTCATTATTTTAGACAAAGGCACAGCTTGGCTGCAGAACGCCGGCTCTGTCAAACTAAACAGCACAGAAATTACTGTTAGAAAGAAATGGGGGCTTGGCAGATCTCCATACTGGAACTGCTTATCCGTCCTGTACATGTACAGTGTTGTGCGTATATGGGATTGGAAGTGTGGCATGACAGACTGTATAGTGTGTGTGTGTATGTGTGTGTGTGTGCAAGAGTGACGCGGGGGTGGGGGGTGGATGAGGTGCATCACTCTCTCACTGGGAGATAGCGTATCTGAAACAGGTAGGCCAATCGACTACAAGAATGACATCATCGCTGTCCCCAGCCCCCTTTGCACATCGTGCCCAGAAGGCGGCGGCATCGCGCTGAATAATTGCCCATAAAACACTACGTCACACCGTCACGAAGAGACCTGGAGAATGGCTTAGTATCGCGAGAGCGGCGTGCCGCGACCGCAGCGCTGGATGGCGCTGGTGGAGGCTGGATGCACCTACGACTCACCCTCTCTCTCTCTAGCCAAATCCCACGGTAGGACATCGGATCGGACGGGGGACCGGCAGGGACTGAGCCCGGGGTGAGTAACCTGTGCACTGCGCTCCCTCAAAGGCTACGGCGACACGTCCGCCGTTGTAGGTAGAATTGACTATCTGGACGTAAAGTCAGCGTGTCGCGGCGCGGCCAGATGTGTTCTCTCCAGATGTGCGCTTTTAGTGACAGTCACGGAGGGTGTGTGTCATCATCATCATCATTTGCATCCCCGTGATCATCCTCATCCTCATCCCCATCATCATCATCATCATCACCACCATCATGCGTGGTGCGGCTGTTTGGTGCTCGCTAGGGGTTATCCTGTGTGTGTGTGTGTGTGTGTGTGTCTGTCTCACTCTCCCTCTCTCACTCACACAGTCTCCCCCCCTGTGCATTGTTGTGTAGCCCAGCTTAACAATCATGTTGTTTTCGCAGGAAGGTAAAATAGCCTGTGCGCAGCTGCCCTCCGTAGCGCGCAGTATCCCTCCTCCTCCCCGCAAGTTCATATGGTCTCCACCGCAGGTCATTAGGCTTTACCGGAGCAGAGGCCACGGCTGCTTTAACTTATGGGGCTGTTTGAAAACCTGCGCTATTTACCACATCGACCAAGTGCGCGGTTGTAAAACGCGTTTGGGGTTTGATCGGCGCGATGTTTCGCTCCGCGGACTTGTTGATAGGAAGCCAAGCGACTGCAGCCTGCTGTGGCGGAATCACGATCCGGTTTCATCGCTCCCGCGGGCCGCTATTGATTTAACGCTGCGGTTTCGATTCATGTGATAGATGTTTGGTCCCGAACGGGCCGCAGCACCGGGTCACACGCGCGCGCGCGCACGCACATACTTCATACCGAGCCATAGCAAAACTCCTCAACCATCCACGCTGGTGCCATGGCATTTTGAGTAGTCATCATTTCTATTTACGAGAGTTGAGGCACTTTTGTGGCCAGGTATGCTACATCCAGTGGTTGTTTTATGTTTATTATTGGTTTTGGGTATTTCTTTTGGTGGCTTTTCATTGTGTGTGTGAGTGTGTGTGTGTGTGTCTCAGTGATTAGAAATCCTACCAATCTAAGGCCTATTTTCCCTTCACTCAGCATGTTACTTGGCAGTTTTAGTGCTATTTCAACACATTGGCTTCGGTCGGTATGCGCCTAGCAGTTTTTGGGAGGCCATAGCCGGTTTGGCCCCGGGTGATGTACTTGATTTGTAGAATTAATTTAAAGAGGGTCTTCATTTTGTTGAATACGAACCTGGGCATGGCAAAATATTACAAATGGACATTTACCCTTCTGAAGAGAGAGGCTAAAGGTGTAGTAAGGTGCAACTGTCTCAACACACTATCTACTGAGATCGTTTTGGTTGATTCATCAGCTTAAAATATCTTTTAGAGAATTAGGCAAGTTAGTACTTCAAATTTACAAGGCCAGTTTGTGTGTGTGTGTTGCGAAAGACAAACTACAGTGCAGTGTCAATTTGATTGTCTGTGTTTTGCACAGGGACAATAGATTAGGTGAACAGCGTTGCATACTCGTCTCGCAAATGGACCGGTTAACTCGATGAGGGGTCCTGTGGCTCCTCAAAGATCATTTTAGTCGGGCATAACCCAGGTGGCTTCCGTCTCTAATGTGCAGCCCCAGCACAGTGGTCGAGGTTTGGGGTCACGTGTAAGAGACTGAGAAACCGAGGCGAGGAGGAGAAGTAGATAAGCATCACAGAGGAGGAGGAAAGAGGAGCAAAGGAACGCCTGAGTGCCTCCTTTGACCTTTACCGTCGAGTCGGGCTTTCTGTCCCCTCTCCCCTGCACTATCCTTCACTCCGTTCTTCCCTCGTTTTTGTCTCGTTGGTTCCGTTTGTTGTTTCCCGTCATCCCCCGCTCTCATTTCCTTCCTTTTCCGCTCTCTCATTCTGTTTTTCTCCTCTCCCCTCTCACTTAAACTCCTCCTCAACCTTCCTTTCTCCTCTCTCACCCCAAAATCTCTTTCCCTCCTCTTCTCTCTAGCTATGTCTCCTTTGCTCTGTCTCTCCCTCTCTATCTTCCACTGTCTGACTCTGTTGTTTTTTCTTTCTTTCTCTCTCCCCGTCTCTCTCTCTCTCTGCCTCTAAATCTCACATGATTCTCTGCATGCATCTTAAATAAGCATGCTTATGCAATAGCCTAAATATTAAGCAAATATTCACACCCTCATATCTTCTGCTAATAGGATCGGGTGTGAACTTGTGCAATGGTGATAATGGGTTGCATCTAGGTTATAGCATGTGTGTGTGTGTGTGTGTGTGTGTTTTAAAGCATGTGCAAAAGCTTACATGTTGCATAGTGTGAGCTGGAAAATGACCTTGAAGATTGTAAAAAAAAAAATCTCAATCTTGGTAACTTGCTGCCACAAGCAATTGCACATGTAATTATGTGTGCACACAGTACACATACACATACTCTGTCACTCTCTGCACACACAGGCACTACACTTTAAAAACAAAGGCTTGCATGCACACACGTGCACACACGTATGCAAACATGCACACACATACACACACACATTTTCTGTCTGTCACTTTCTGATGCACAGATTCTCTCATCTCTCTCGCTTTCTCACATACACACACACACACACACCCACACACACGTTTTCTGTCTGTCACTTTCTGATGCACAGATTCTCTCATCTCTCTCTCTCTTTCTCACATACGCACACACACACACACACACACACACACACACCTCTTAGAATTAAAGTGGGGAAAGAGGGATAGAGAGTGAAGCATAGAGGGAAGATGAACTCTGGGGCTCTCCCTATTGTCAACCAGGGCTATTTGAAGTTACACATAACCCACTTACAGGGAAACTGCTGAGTGTGTGTGTGTGTGTGTGTGTGTGTGTGTGTGTGTGTGTGTGTGTGTGTGTGTGTGTGTGTGTACATGCGCAAGTGTGTGTGAGTGGTGTTTAGGAGTATGGGCGCTCAGTATTCCTGCGTGTGCAAGAGCGCTAATGTGTATTTTTTAGAAAATAGTAAAAGACAAAGATGGATGGGGCAAGAAATGGAGAGAGTGAATGAGAATGGAAAACAGAGGTCAGATAGATGAAGTGTGAGACAGAGAGCAGGAATGAAGAGGCTGGGAGGGAAAGCAGAAGGAAGTATAGCTGAAGAAGGAGCCAGGGCAAATTTTGTGAACAAAGATCACGTTTTATACCAAGGTTGAAGGGGGGGGGATTATTATATATTTCTTGAAAAACTGGTCTCCTCCCTCTAACACAGGCCTTTATTTAGCAGAGAGAGAGAGAGAGAGAGAGAGGTAAAAGTACAAAGAGGCAGCCTATTATACACAGTATCAGTGTGTTTCTTCTTCACTGTCAAGCCATGTCTTACACCAGAGTCACCGTTAGAGAGAAGAAGTGACAATGTGTGAGACGGAGACTGAAAAAAAAAAAAAAAAAGCAAAATTTTGTTCTGCATTTTTTATTACAAAACACACAAACAAAAATAACCTGATACATGTGGTTTAAATGAGAAGGAAAGTGACCAAAGTCATGAGCTGAGCTTCAGCCTGTCCGGAAAACAGAGAGAAAGAAAGGAAGAAGTGGAAAAGAGAGAAAAGGGGGAAGAAGGAGGGCAAGAGGCAACAGCACTCAAATAAGGGGATGCAAAATGGAAAGCGTGATGTGTGTTTGACGCCATGCTGTGCCTCCCAAGTGTTGATCTGATGGAGCAGCTAAATGACGGAGCGACAGACAGGGTCATAGGGATGTTTTCCAGAATGTGTACATTAATCAGAGAGATGTGGATTAGAGATGGAGGAGTCGTAGCGTGCCGGGGATCAAACAGGCGTCGTGCCGCGCTTCAAATCCATGCCCGGATATACTGAAGCGGCTTCTGAAGTTCGCCCCGGCGCTTTGATGAGCTCAGAGAGGCCGATAAGGAATCAAGAGCGATAGATAGATGGAAGAGTCGGGAGATGGGGGGGGGGGGGTGAGATGGATGGAAAGTGGGAGAGGAAAAGCGGATATAGGAAGGAAGACATAGTGAGCAGAAATGTAGAGGTGAGGCCTAAAAACAAAGTGGGTGAGAAAGAGAGAAGGGCGGGGGGGGGGGGGTTGAGCTCTGGATATCAGAGGAGAGACAGAGGAAAGAAGAGCAGGGAGAGAAAGAGCAAGAGAACACAATCCAAAAGAAGACACATAGGGATGATAGAGATGTTCAAAGCAACAACAAAAAAAAAGAAGGAGATACAGTTTGTAATGGAGTAGTACGTGATGTGGAATGAGCAGCAGGGGGACTTTAAAGGGAGTTCGGGCTGTTTGTGGCCCTTGCAGCAGCAGCTGTTGGCCCTCGAACCTCCCAGCAGGCCCCCCTCTGGCCCCTACCAATCCGCCTGCAATCCTCTGCAGTCACATTGCCACAAAGATCCACTCAAATGGGAACGTGAAAAGAAAAGGAAATGTTTCATCGTCAAAATCAATCTCTTTCACCTTGGATTTAGGTGGTGTGCACATGGACACATGCACACAGGAAGCATGGCTGCAAGTGTACACATCTGTGCACATAGCACACTCCCTTGCACACACAAATGCTTGTGACTGTATGACAAACTAGTGCCTTCATCTTCCAGTCTAATCAGAGCTAACCTTTAACTGTAGAGCTACAGGCTTTTAGAAAATGGCGCCATTGAGTATGGTAATAGTGATAGTTGTTACGGCGAGCTGTCTGGGCCATTTCCATAGGTCCTGGTAGCTGCAGGCCTGCCAGGACAGGGTCAGGGAGTTTGATTGACTAGCGCCTTGACTCACTCTGGCTTCCAGGAACTCTCCACCATCAATACACATCATCATCACTAGCCAGCCCAGTGTGTGTGTGTGTGTGTGTTTTTGGGTGTTTTTTCAACCAGTGCAGCACAGTGTGTCTCTCAGTTAAAAATCACATGGTTCGGCTTTTCCCCCGCGTGCCTGCTGCTTGGCCTATTTCCATGGTAACTAGCCGAAGATGTGGGCACACACACACACACACACACACACACACACACACCCAGTGCTTGTGTGACTGTTTGCCAGTGTGATCTTAGTTGTGTGTGGCTGTAGGGTGCAATCACAGAGGGGAAGTGTGATCACACACTCCATAGAGGCTCAGCAGGAGAAACATACGCACACCACGGCCAGATACACACACTCATACACACACACTGGTGCAAGCACAAACAGGGGCATATAAAAATACACACACACATGACACGCAAGCAGGCTCACTCACACACACCTTTAAAACACACACACACACACACAAATACAGAATGACAGGCATACACACACATGCACACATGTTTTTGTGCACACGTGCACCCGAGACAGAAGCTCAGCATGCTGTTCTGTTGAGGAAAAATGGCACACAGTGCCATGCCAGCCAAATCCCTTTATAAATCCTCTGGCAATTTGGGTTTGTTTGTTTATGAGTCAAAGCACTGTATGTGTCTGTCTGTGTTTGTGTATGGGTGTGTATGTGTGACAGAGGATTAGATAGATCGATCGATCGATCGATAGATTAATAGATAGAGTAAAAGACAGCACCGAGGTCACGGGGTCGTGAGGAGGCTGTTGATTGGATGATTGTTTACACTCTTCTATCAACCTGACAACGGCAGACGGAAGGGGGTGGGTTTACGTAATTTAGGTTCAAACAAGTGCAGGGGAACTTCTTGCCCTGTGTGTGTGTGTGTGTGTGTGTGTGTGTGTGCAACTAATTTCCCAAGATCTAATAAGTGAAAAAATGATAACGGAAAGCCCATTTTACAAAACAGGCAGTTATGGGACTTTTATAACTGCAAACATACACACACACACTTTTATAATTGCATGCAGACATACACTCATACGCCACATGCACACACATATATAAATTTTTGTGATGACTGTGTGTTTTTACTGTCTTTACTGCTGCACAACCAACTGCCCCTCTGGGCACAAATAAAGTTCTACTTGAATTGACGTGTGTGTCAATTCAAGTAGAAGGGCTGTCATGATATTAGATTTTCACTACACGATTATCGGGACCAAAAGAATTCACAATAACGATATTATTGCAATATTTATAGAAAATTTGAAAAAAAAACTTTTATATGTCAAATTCATCTTTAACTTTATCACGCATTTTGTCTCTCTTTTTTGGCAAATGAATTACAGTCAAAATACGAGCACAGGGAGGTGGAGAGACAGTCTGTAACCATAACTGTACAAAAGCATACATAAAGAACAATTATTCTTAATGGATAGTGAAAAGGCAACCAGATGAACTGATAAACAATAGATCCACAAGGCCTAACATCTGTCATCAATACAATGTCAGCTGAAACAAAATCACTTGCAGGGAGCAGGGCAGAGAGTTTGTGTGTGACACCACAGACTGACACCTAACCACTCTGATATAGCTGCTGTGATTTAATGTCCACTCACCATGTCCCTTACATAACTTTCTCCTCTTTCCATTTGTCATGACATGATTTTGCGCGGCAGTCGTAGCCACACACTGTGGTAGTCACTAGCTAGCATAGTGGACTGATCAAGATTAAACCAGTCTGAGTCAAGGTCAAACCCCACAAAGAATACATGCATTCAGAATACACATGACCTCCCCCCCTTCTTTTTTTTTTACAACACAAAGGAATTCATAATTAATTTCAAGGCAGGGAAATAAAACTGTCCATTTAAATAAACTCAACCACACCATCAGTCAATTTTCAAAGGTTACATTAGAGTAAAAGGGAAAGGAAAAAAGTTCCATATAATTCAGTTTAGTTTATTTTTTTCATACAATTGTTCATATAATAATAATAATTTATTTTCATATAATTCAGTCCAGTTGATATTTTATTTTCAGTATATTTCGTTGCAGAAATATGTGATTTCCCGTTTATCACTAAGGGAAGAGGAAAAGAGGAAGGCCAAGAGGAAGGCCAAAGAGGAGGTTTATGGATGTGGTGAGAGAGGACATGCCGGTGGCTAGTGTGACAGAGGAAGATGCAGAGGACAGGAAGAAATGGAAAAGGATGATCCTCTGTGGTGACCCCTAACGGGAGCAGCCGAAAGTAGTAGTAGTACTATCAGTTCAATTCGCTCAACAAAATTACTCCACTTCGGGATTTCCCGGTTATAAAAAAAAACCCATAAACAAAAAGCAAACAAAACAAGGAAGTATACGTCGTTCGACTTCCGACGTATGAGCACTTGCACAAGAACTTCCGGTCTGGTTTGCTGATCGAAGAGATGGCTTTGTTTTACACTCGCTGTTTGCGGGACCTCCCTAAAATCACGGTCAACGATGTACATCGCATCGTGAGTGCTTCCTCAGTAGCTCAGACGAGCAAAAAAGAAAAAGGGTTTAAGATGTATATTTCCAGCTACATCGACAACTAGTACGAGGGTGAGTAACGGCATCATTAGAACTATGCTAGCTAGCGCTAGCTAGCTAACTAACGTTAGCTGGCTTCCTTGCAACTAACGTTACTTACAATAGTGTCTAATACAGAGTCAATAAAAACAATCAAGAAAATAATCAATAAAGACAATCAATAAAATCACACCACAGTCAAAAATCATTAAAAGTATAGATACCCCCAATATTTCAAAAACATTCATACTGCATTGCTTCTGGTATCAGATTGAACGAATATCTCCGAAAGGGGCGTTTTGTTCCTCTCCCACGTTCACCTCTCACTGAAATCAATGTGCTGCGAAGTACTGAGAACCGTATTCTGGTCCTCATATGGCTCATAACTTTTGCGTACTCATTGCGTTTCTTTCATATTTCTGCCAGTCGCTTATGGTACTTAGTAGCTTGAGGACCCCATCGGCCAAAGGTGCTACATATAAGGGGCGTAAAAGATCCCTTCTGTCAGTACCCGACTGTTTTACCCGACTCTCACAATACTTTGTTTTTATTAGTCAGCTAATGCTGCTAACTTACATCTACATTAAAAAAAATCACAAAATCAGTAACGGTACGTGTGCGTGAGAGAGGCATGGTGGGGGTGTGTGGAGAGACTGAACAGGTGAGTTAATTTGGCAGGGGCGATTAATTGAAATGACACAAATCAGACATACCTGGTGTAAAACCGAATGTCCTCATCGGAACCTGCAAATCCCCTCAGGCTGAATTTGGACTGTAGCTGGACGGTCTCTAGTTGTTTCTGGAGCACGTCTATTTGTTTCCTCATTGACTCGTTTTGGGCCAGGGCATCATCCAAAGCGGCAGGATTAGGAGCCACGCAATAGTCATGCTCTTGCAGGCAGCTGCTGACATCCATCTCATTATCAGAGGAGTCCAGAGCTGGCAGAGGGGCGACAGCAGGACGCTCCCGGTGCTCCCACACACCTAGCCTGGGTGCGGGTTTGGAATACTCATTCCACGCAAAGAGTGTGGGGACAGCTCCTTTCTTGAGCCTCCTTAACACACCTGTAGCTGGCACAGCAAAATCACCCAGTTCAAAATGCCGATTTCACACTTTTGTACTCTTGGTGACGGTAAATGCATCCCTCCGAATCCTCGCTAGCCACTTAGCTCTTTCCTCGCAGTTACAAGGGAATGAAAAGAGAATTATAGCGCACCGTATTCGCACACTGCACACAACAGTGCTCAGTGGAGCCTGATTCACGACGTTGATACTTGAACACCCCTTTTTGCCTTGTTTGATTCATTGACTTTTCGGACGAAATTAAGATCTCCGAAGGATACGTTAGCAGCTAGCTAATAATTCAGTAGGACGTAAGCATCCGGTTGTACCGGAAGTTCTTATTTAAACAGCCACACCCGGAAGTTCCGCAGCGCGACATTAATGCACCGAGCCTATTCCCGACCGCAGTTCAGTTCACTTAACGCACAAACGAAAATCCGCAAACCCCCAAAGCTTTAGTCGAGCGGACCCCCCCCCAAAAAAACAAGAACAAAAACAAAACAAAACTGAAATAAGGTCACTCGGCTTTCTCCGACTCACGGTTACCATCGTGAGTGATTGTTAAGCTGCTGTCGGATCCGCGACGGATTCCTGAGATGTTGCGAGATGATTTTTTTAAAAAAATTTCCCACGGGGACACATGCGAATATTTAACAAACACGGACTCAACAAGGCGCAAAGGCCTGGGTAGGCTGACGACGTGGAGGTCTAACCTCTCGCTACTCAACACGCAGGCGTCCGTCGCCATGCTGATTTGTGCGACTCGTCATAGCGAAACGTAAGGGGCCGGTCTTTCCGAAAGCGGGTAAATCAGAGAGCCATGTCACTGGACTGGTTGGCGGGACTGGTGGGTGTGTGGAGGTGAGTGAAAACAGACCAAGTCGGATACCGATTTCTTATTATTTATAACAACATAATTTGGGCGGTTGCCACACTAGCTAGTTACTGCGTCACGGCATCACGCGGGAGGCAGAATGGGAAGAAACGGAAATGATTTAATTATTTACACGATATTATCATATGTGTGTTATTTGGCGACAGGTATGGGCGCAAGTCCATGAATACCGGGATGGCATCCAGCGCTTCACCTGTGACCCCGTCCATAGGGTTAGTGGTTGTGTCAGGAAGGGCATCCGACGTGAATTTTTGCCAAATCATTATGCGGATTGACAACACCATACCGGATCGGTCGAGGCTCACAACCAGATCGGTTGAGTACCGGGTTAACAACAACTGCCATTGGTGCTGTGCCCTCACAGGGTACCGATGGAAACTATAAAATCCGCTGTGGCGACCCCTGAGAAACAGGGAACAAGCTGAAAGAAGATCATATGTGTGTTATTAACATGGTGTCAATTGTTCATTTTTTAAGTATCAGGGTTATCGTCAATACCGGTATATCCTGACTTTGCTAATATATATATATATATATATATATATATATACTGTGTGTGTGAGTGAAGCAGCTTTAGAGCAACTCTGAAAGCAGAGATACCCACAGTGTGTTCATATACAGTTATATGGCTTGACGAGAGGCTGAAGTGACATTGCCATGTAATCGTCTAACAGTTGCATAATGTCTCCTTCCCTATCTGCTCTAATGCATTTCACTTGCTAGCATTGTCACGACATCCCTCGCCTCTACCCCGTGTGTGCCATCGCCATAGCGATGGCCCACGCTGCCTGTTCGCCGCAGCATTCCTGTGTCCTCTGGCCCGTTGCCAAAGGGGCTGTGAGACGGCTGTGGCGGTGCATCCTGACAACCAGGCACTGATGCTTCGCCAAAAAAAAAGGGAAACTGGTGGGGGGTGTGCAGGGGGCACTGCGGATCCGCCAGCTACTGCCCCGTGGTGTTATGCAACTTGTTTTTAAAAACAATAACACACACACACACACACAGACAAACTGTGGGGTGACAAGCAAACACATGCTCACATAGAGACACACACTCATCCACACTGACACTCACAAAGAACCACAGAGACACATCTTGTCTCGTCCAATCCCTATCTCTCTAACACTCACACACTCACACACACACACACACACACACACACACACACACACACACACACACACACAACTCATGCGGACACACGTACGGAAGCTGTGTGCAGCGACACTTGAATCCAGCATAAGCTCTAGATAATGCCCCTAAGTACCGATTATGAAATGACATAACAGATTTCTCCAAGCGCTCCCCATATCATATAACTGATGTAACGCTGCCCCAACTAACGCTGTTGTGTTCATGTGAGGTTTTACAGTACATGATGCAAAGGCAATGTAAAAAAATTATAATAAAAAGAATAAGTTTAATGTCAGCACAGCAACTGTTTGCAGTTAATCTGTTAAGACAACACAGGGACTGTTCAATGCCACTTCTGTGACTATTGGTGTTAATCGGTTGTGTGAGGAATCCTTATGGCTTGGTCTTTATGTCGTGCAGGGAAGTGTGAGAGAGGAGCGTCAGGAACCAGGGAGTCTCCACATGGGAACGCCGGCTCTGCTCGACGGATGCCTGTCTGACGCAGCCCGCCAAAGGATGCTTTGGATGCTCTCTAGTGTCCTCATACACATACCACTAACTCCCAGGAACTGAAAATTACAAAACTATAAAACAGAAAAAAACGCCAACAACTACTGGCGCAGCCTAGTGGAGTGTTTCCAAAGTGAAAACAGGGCCGAAGAGGGGGAGGGGTTTGTATGGGTGCCCATTGCTCATCCAAGACAGACCACAGTCCCTCTTTCATCCGCCAACGCCTTCCCCTCTCAACTCTGTGTCTTTCTAATTCTCCCTCTCTCTCTCTCATGGGAGTGACATAGAGGCCGCTTGCCCGGTCTTCTGCCCCGCCCCGTTTTCCTCACCCTTGCGGTGGAAACTGGGGGCGTCCAGATAGTGATGTCGTGGAAAAGGAACTATTTTGCGTCAGGCGGCGGAGCAGTAGGCGGGGTGCAGGGGCTGGTGACCCCGCGAACCATGACCTCCATCGCACCCAGCAAAGGCCTGAGCAACGAGCCGGGACAGAACAGCTGCTTCCTCAACAGTGCCCTGCAGGTCAGTCAGACGGGGACAGACACACGCACACACACACACACACACACACACACACACAGTATTACCGCTGGTCTTCCACTACAGAAATAGAAGTTTAAAATGGATAAAAATGTTTACCATCATGGTACCTTTGGGAGCACTTGGACGAAGGCATTTTCCAAACGGATATATGTATATGTTGATGGCCCAAGTCCCATCCACACACATTCATAGGCATTGCTCTACATACATGTTAATGCAAGGACAAAGGTGTGCATTCACACATAGTATGTGGACGTACCACCATAAGGCTGCCCACTCACATACACTCCCACACTACATTAAATTGGTATTTAAGCACGGCAGGGATGAGCTTAGTGCCATATTAAAGGGTGTTTGCGTGTCCTGTTGGGTGTTGGCAGTGCTGACATCGTCTGGTCCCAGCGTGGAGAATCTGCCTCTGTGGTCAGATGGTTACATGGTGCCACTGCTGGTGCAGAGCAAGCTGTTCTCTCTCTCTCTCTCGCTCTTGGTCTTTCTATCTATCTATCTGTCTATCTCTCTCTCTCTCTCTCTCTCTCTCTCTCTCTCTCACACACACACACACACAATCTCCTGTCTTCTTTCTCATCTCAAGGCTTCCAGCTGGCAAACACACTTCTTCGTTAGCACGCACACGCACACGCACACACACACGCACGTACGCACACACATACATACAACTACTGGCTGCAACGGGGGGGGGGGTGAGGGGTAAACTAGAGATAAAGTGTGTAGTGGCTTTGGGAGAGTTGTAAAGAAGGGAAGCATAGATGAAAGCAAAGAAAGTTGCTGAGAGTAGAGGAAGAAAAGAAGATAGAGGGATGGGAGCAGTACATTAAAAAAGCCAAATGAGGAGAGCAGCGAGAAGAAAGAGGGGATACTGCTGGGAGATAAAGCATAAGCCACAGAGAAATTAGAGTCAAATAAGGTAAGTGAAAAGATGTTTAGAGAGAGAGAGAGCATGACTGTGTGTGTGTGTGTGTGTGAGAGGAGACAGGGACAGGAAGAGAGGCAAAGAGAAAAAAAGAAGATTAAAAAAGAGCAAATGTGAGAGTGAGTAAAGGGCAGGATGTTTATTTGTGAAATAAAGAAAATGCACCAGCAGAGACATGCAAAGTAATTCCAATGAGGAAAGAACTGGGTCGCTTCAAGGACAGAAAACCTCACGCATGCAACTACACACAAACTAATACGCATACACACACACACACACACACATGCTGTGACGCACATCCATAGCGCACACAGGTATGCAGGCACGCACACACAGAAAGGTAAAATGGGATCTAGCAGGACTAAAAGAGTGCAGGTAAATTGAGGGACTGTGGATGTGCATGTGTGTGATTGTGTTAGTCTGTGTATCTGTGTGTTTGTCTGTGTGCACACATGCTAGCTCACGTCACTGTTTTTGTGCTTTTATATGTGTGTGTGTGTGTGTGTGTGTGTGTGTGTGTCTTTAATTTCAAGGACAGTCAACAGCGAAGTGTTGTAAGATCTGAGCAGTCAAAATGGGGAGAGGTCAAAGTTCAGGGCTGGCATAGTCTCTGTCCATGAGCTGCTGGTTGGAGGTCCTGCAACAACTGCCCCAAAACAAACTACCCCTCGTGTATTGATTGAAAATGAGGCTCGCTCGGCCCTCCTTCCCTCTCTCTGTCCATCTGACATGCCCTTTTAAGGGGTAGTAAAAGTTTTTTTTATGTGTTTTGAGCTGGAAGCATGTTGGTATGGGCCTAAGATGGTAGACTTGTTGTCCTCGTGATAAATTGAACAAAAAACGAGAAGTATCACATGGCTGCATCGAGGAAGAAAATCTGTGCTTATTCTTATAGTCGGGTGAAAGTGTACATTGCGATCAACCTCCACCGAATTGCTTACACCATATGGGGGCATTAAAGGCCCATGTGTTTTAGACAACCCACACTGGGACAAGCGCGTTGGACCAATAAAGTATGAGGCGAGTAGAAAGGCAACATGCCGGTTTTTGCCAACTAAAATTTCTGGGTACATTTGTGAGAAGTTTGGGCTTGGTGTTCAACTAATGCCACTGTTGTCCTCCTGTGCTCCATTTAAAAAAAAAAGTAAGTAGGTGGAGACAGACAAAAAAACGAAAACAAAAACCCAAGTGCTTACTTTCTCTTTAACAAGGCATTCGACCCCCCCAGTGTCCCAGTAGACCTGCTGGACTAGTGCACTGTTGGCAATGGTAGCACTACTAGCTCCGTTGTATGACTATGTGACTGAGAGGGTGTGAATTCACGGGACAGTATCAAGATGAACAGTGTAACTTCTCAGCATGTACTATTCCCAATATAAAGAATAGCTAAAACCGTGCTAACGTGCCACACCACGTTTTATAAAACACAGAAGGTCGGGTTACCCTACAGGGGACACGGAGCGGGGACAGTGTCGAGGGAAGAGCTGCAGGATAGGGGCTGGTGCTGAGGCAGGACTGGGAAACTCACATGGACTAACAGACCAGCCAGATTGTAAGGGGGCTTGGTTTCACAACATGAGAAATCTTGTGTTATCTCCTTATTGACAGTACGCCAGTTTCCATCATGCAAATTTTGGTGCTTGAAAACTAAACGAAATAAGGGAATTGGAGGGAATAAGCAGGGGTCCTCACATCGAAGTGAAGGGTTTATATTGATGACCCTAATCTGTTGTTGTGATACAAATGGGAAAGTACAACTATTTTCCAACAAAGTGTGGCGTTTAGTATGATTGGTGTAAATTCTTAATGTCTTTTGGGATTTTATGTGAAATGACTGTCTGGAGTAAATAAGATAAGGATTAATAAGGATGAAAGCATAACAAATGAGCTGTCATGGCCACAAACCAGTGTTGGGTTGTCTTTAGGCATGCTGTATAATAACAACCACCACAAACTTCACATAAAGTTAGTTAAAACAACCTCTTGTAAGTCGGTCTGGGCAATGCAATATTAACGTTTATCGTCTTATAATTGTATTATATCGAGATTAGTTTTTTTATCATTTATATTTCATTTGACTGTATTCATTTGAGCTATTAGATTACTGTGTGGTCGTTGAATGTATAAAATGTGTATCTTGACTGCACAAACAAAACTTGCATCTCCTTGGACAATTAAGTTTCTGAATCTCAAGTTCAAATATAGTGATGCACAACTTTGTTGTCTACATTAATGATAATGGGAATCAGTTGCCTAAAATTTTTATATTTCATACCTCACAACATGAGGTCTGAAATATTTAAGGGACTATTACGCTTTTGGTTTGATAATATACTGCTATTAATTGGGGCATCACGGTGGCCCAGTGGTTAGCACTGTTGCCTCACAGCAAGAAGGTCTTGGGTTCGAACCCCAGGCCATCCCAGGTCCTTTCTGTGTGGAGTTTGCATGTTCTCCCCGTGTTTGTGTTGGTTTCCTCCGGATGCTCCGGTTTCCTCCCGCCATCAAAAAGACATGCATGTTAGGGTTAATACTCCAGTCTGTGCCCCTGACCAATGCAAAGGAAAGATCAAATGTCATTATAACCATACAATGACAAGATGGGTTAAACGCAGAGAACAAATGTCATTGGAACCATACAATGACAAATTAAAGTGGCTTTCTTCTTCTTCTTGCCAAACAGAGTGTAATGGAATAATTTTCACACTAAGATCCTTTTATTGCAAGGTGTTGCAATATAAAGCTCGCTCTTATTAGGATATTTATAGCAAGATATTTAGACTGTTGTACTGTAAATTATGCAATTGCTCTGTTTTTGGTTTGGCAGGCTGAGCCGTAATGCCAGGTGATAATTTTTGTAATTTATTGAACCCAGAGGATTCACATCTGACATTCCTTTACAGGAGCCAGATATCTTATTGAGCACGATTGCTAATGGCCTGCATTAACAGTGCTGCTGCTGTACAAGAAACTGGAGGTTTTGAGAGAGAGAGAGAGAGAGAGAGAGAGAGAGAGAGAGAGAGAGAGAGAGAGAGAGAGAGAGAGAGAGAGAGAGAGAGAGGAGAGAGAGAGAGAGAGAGGAGAGAGAGAGAGAGAGAGGAGAGAGAGAGAGAGAGAGAGAGAGAGAGAGAGAGAGAGAGAGAAGAGAGACGAGAGCGAGAGAGAGAGAGAGAGAGAGAGAGAGAGAGAGGAGGAGAGAGAGACGAGAGAGAGAGAGAGAAGAGAGAGAGAGAGAGAGAGAGAGAGCGCAAAATGGGTTTGGCAAGGTTTGGAGGGGTGGGGAACGAGAGAAGATTTTTAGTGCGAGATGGGCACAGAAAGAAAGGCAGAGCGGGAGATGGAGAGAGAGTGTGCCCTCCCTGTGCCCGCTGTAGTGCTCATGTCTCTCTTCTGGGAGCCCGCTTCATCACAACTAAATAAACTACAGAGGGGAGGAGGGAGGGAGGCAGGAAGCAGAGGGAGAGAGCGAGAGAGAGAGACAGAGAAAGAGAGATGAGGGGTGAGAGAAAGAGACCGCATACACTAGCGTCAGCATGCAATCTGTCATCCTCCTCCCTCTCTATCCTCTACCTATCACTCTCTCGTCTTATCCTGCACACACACACTTGTGCAGTGCCATATTGTGAACATTGCCACGCATACTATGTAGATGTCATCTGTTTGTATGAGAAATGTGCTCATGATTATGCAAAACGAGTGCAGGCATATGTGTGTGCCAGGTGTGTGCGTGCATGTTTGTATATATGTGTGAGCTTGTGTGTACATTTCAGCGGTCCATGTCGGTGTGCATGTGTACCTGTATGAGTATGCCTGAGTATGGAGAGTACATGCTTATGTGTGGGAATGTGCATGTGTGCATGTGTACGTCCGCGCGCACGTGTGTGTGTGTGTGCATGCTGAGAGGGGATATTGTTTGAGTAACAGATTCCAGTAGAAACCTCAGGGACAGTGCTGTGTCAATATTATCTTTTAGCACAGTGTGAATGAAAGTACTAAGAGCTTTTCCCTCTAATTATGCACCAGAGAGATGGAGGGAGAGAGAGAGAGGGAGAGAAGACGAAGAGCGAGAACAAGTCAGCCCACCTGTCCGCCTGTTTACCTGTGCCTCTGTGTCTATCTGAGTCTGTCTCTTTCTCTGTGTGTCTGTTCATCTGTCATTTTCCCTGTACATCTGTCAATATCACTGTTCATCTCTTTTCCTCTCTCGTTGAGAACATGTGGCATAGAGAACAAGCGCACATTAAAGTGTCATTAAAATGGAAGGGGGAAAGAAAGGGATGGAAAGATGGAAAAAACAGCACTCGCTGCTGAGAAATATTTTATTTGGTTTTAATCTTGCAGTTGATGTAACATGAATTAGATATTTCCCTAGAGCTGTTTTATTTTTAAATAAAAAAAACAAACAAATTATGGCATCTTTTTTCCTGTTCTCTCCATTATTTTTTTATTTTGGCCCTCATTTGATTCCATCTTGCTTTGTCAGTCTGTCTGTGTCTGGCTTCCTCAGGCCCTGAAACCAGGCCAGGGTGTAGATAGATGGATAGATAGATAGATGGATGGAGAGAGAGAGTGAGAGTAGATAGATAGATAGATAGATTATAGATAGATAGAGAGAGCGAGAGAGATAGATAGATAGATGGATGGAGAGAGAGAGAGAGCGAGAGATAGATAGATTATAGATAGATTGATAGATAGAGAGAGAGAGAGAGATAGAGATAGAAGAGAGAGACAGAGAGAAATAGATAGCTAGAAATAGATAGATAGATAGATAGATAGATAGATAGATAGATAGATAGATAGATAGATAGATAGATAGATAGATAGATAGATAGATAGATAGATAGATAGATAGATAGGTTATCATACACAGAACCATTGCACATACAAAAAAAAAGGATATACATCCTGTCTTACCTGGTGTACACTGACCAGAAACTCATGATTAGAAGCTGATAAGGACTCACACACCAATGGACACACACATTACACACACACACACACACATGCTCGTGTACAGGGAGAGAATGACAGATGAAGAAAACGAGAGAGGGTGAAAGAAGAGAAAATAACAGTGAGATTAAAGTGGAAGAGAGACTGGGAAGAAGACTTAGTGCACCTTTTCACACAGTGCAATTTCCTCGCAGAGCTGTTGAGCGATGGCATCAACAATGTTTTGTATGGCCGACAAAACCTTCTGCTCCCCTACAAAGTGTTTGAAGTGATGGCTGTTGTGTTTCATTTTTTCCCCTCTGTGTTTATTGGTTTGTGTGTGTGTGTGTGTGTGTGTGTGTGTGTGTGTGTGTGTGTGTGTGTGTATGTGTCTGTGTGCATGTGTTTTTGCTGGCTCCCAGGTCTTGTGGCATCTCGACATCTTCCGCAGAAGCTTTCGACAGCTGACCACACACAAGTGCATGGAGGACTCGTGCATCTTCTGTGCCCTGAAGGTAAACGGCTTCATGTCTGTCACGGGCAGTTTCGCCCACTCGCTGGTTCATCTTCAGCCACCTGGCGCTGAGCTCAGGGGGGACTGTAAAAAGCCATTGTATGCATGCATTTAAAGAGTATTGTAGTTGTGTCCGTTATTAATTTCAATACATTACTACCAATATCACTAATACAAAACACTGCTCAGTTTGCTGTGTCAGTAATCAGGTTGTGCATTACTATATTTCTGAAGGTTTACGTGCCAAAGGTCCTTTAGTTTCGTTCTATCGCTGTTTAAGACATTAGCCAATGTGTGTAATCATGAACGCTCGTTTTAATAATTTTCACTCGTTCTCCATGGCATCGAAGGCTTCACCAGAGCGGATGTTTTGCATGGATACTGCTTCCTCCTTCTACCCAGCACATGCAGCTGCCGTGTCACCCCGGCATCGCTCGCTTTGTCTGCTTTCTGATGCTCCGATGTGGAATTATGAAGCTCTGAATGAGACCTGGTGTTATGTTACTGTGGTCTCTGCCTTTTGCAAGGACTGATGATGATAACAAACATGTCCAGTCAGGGCAGGAATCGTGTGTATTTGCTGTGGCATAGTAGCATACCTGCATGTGTGCATGTGTGCATGTATTTGTGTGTGTGTGTATGTGTGGTGTCTGTGTGTGTTCTACACACTGTTCTGTCTCCAGCGTTCTCTGTAATTAATTGGCTGACTGAAAGCGGCTGAGCTAGCAGAACCCATGCTGGGATGCTACTCACCACACACACACACACACACACACACTAACGGACCACCGCTGTCACCATGCCACACACAATCATAATTCTTGCTTTACTGGTACACCACTCACACACACACACACACACACACACACACACACACATACATACATTTATATATACATACACATACAAATCTTCCTTGTATGTTCTTGTATAATATGTGCCATGCTGGGCTACTATACGTATACACATGTGCACACATACACACACGGACACAAATACAAACACATGCACAGAAATATACATATACGCATACACAAACACATATACACATACTGTGCACATACAAATGTGTAGCTGTGAAGTTTATGAGGGTATTGGTCTGCTGTGGGTGCATTAAAACCAGAGTCGTACATACCGTCACCATGACAAGCATACACATCTTTTTGCAAGCCACGTCCCTGCATGGATTTTAATTCTGCCTATAGATTTGAACTCCAAAGCTCAGTTACTACGGCACACATGATAAAGGTCTTGAACAAGGTGTGCACCAGACAAACTTTGTGCTTAAAAAAAAGGGTGTCCGGGTAGTGGTCTATTCCGTTTCCTACCGACATGGGGATCGGCGGTTCGAATCCCCGTGTTACCTCCGGCTTGGTCGGGCGTCCCTACAGACACAGTTGGCCGTGTCTGTGGGTGGGAAGCTGGATGTGGGTATGTGTCCTGGTCGCTGCACTAGCGCCTCCTCTGGTCAGTCAGGGCACCTGTTCGGGGGGGAACTGGGGGGAATAGTGTGATCCTCCCATGCACTATGTCCCCGTGGTGAAACTCCTCACTGTCAGGTGAAAAGAAGCGGCTGGTGACTCCGCATGTATCGGAGGAGGCATGTGGTAGTCTGCAGCCCTCCCCGGATCGGCAGAAGGGGTGGAGCAGCGATCGGGACGGCTCGGAAGAGTAGGGGAATTGGCTGGATACAATTGGGGAGAAAAAGGGGGGGGGGGGAATCAAGTTCCTCCATATTAAGGAACCACATATAGAAATGGAAGATTGGGTAATTCAGTGGTTCACCGCCAGTGTGCGTTTTTGTTGAATGATGAGTCGAAATCTTAATTTAGCCCCACAAATCTATCCCCACTTATCCTCGTTTACCTTCGGCAGAGAAAAATGTCTGCCATGCCGTAGTGAGCACAGGTCCACATGCTGCCTGTGGCTTATCCCCCCTAGAAATCACCGCAACATTTTATCTCTCTCAACAGCAAAGACCCCCCCCTAAAAAAAAAAGAAAAGAAGAGAGAGTGAGGGCAGAAAGGGGGAAGGAGAGAGAAGAGAGGAAAAAGAGAGAGAGAGAGGGAAGCATAGAGAAAGATGAATGAATATGGGAGTTGGTGTATATTGCTTGTGCTTTTACACACTCACGGGCCCATACCTGCACACACACACACACGCGCACTCCTCCTTTTCTCTTACTCACTTTCCCTCCTCCTCTCTTTCCTCTCTCCATAGGATATATTCCCCCTCCGTTCTCCTTGGCGCATTGCTGCAGTCAGCACAGCCACCGTAACACACACTTGCACAGGCACACACACACAGACACACACAAGACATACACACTCAAGCACACACAACTCTTGCTCATAATTTCTCTCACTCTTCTTCTCCGCTCCCTCCCTCCCTCCTGACACACACACACACACACACACACACACACACACACACACCTCCTTTTGGCGCAATTGCATTACCTTCCTCATTGCCACCCTGAAGTGTGCACACACCCACACACACTGGCAGATGGTGGCCTATTGTTCCATGAGATTCTCAGTCAGTCCTGGAAGCCTGCATTTTCTGCTGTCAATCATTTTGCCTGAAATTTAGAAATAATTGCATCTGCCTCCTTGAGTTTCCCCACTCAGCTGTCTTTTCTGTCACGCATAGATAAAAATTTGTTTGCCGGAAGTGCTTACATTGTGTAGCCTGCAACGGTAGTTTACCGAGTGACTTGGGCCTACTTAATTTCAGTTCGGAAAACGCATCAACCAGGCGGCCAAGGTCAAGATAAGGTTGGGCTAGGAA
>NC_079227.1:25040160-25175160 GCF_029633865.1 Lampris incognitus
ATGCCTCAGACATCTGCATCACTCCCCACTCCTGAGTTAGCAATACTTATATTAATTTTTCTCTGCACCACTGCACTTTATCACCCCTTATTTCACCTGTATATAGTCAATCCATGTGTATATATCTGAAGATTGTTGTGTTGTGGTGTTGTTATTCTATGTTAAGTACACTGAGAGAGTCACGAAACCGGAGTCAGATTCTGTGTTTATGCAAACCTATATGGCCAGTAAACCTGATTTTTATTCGAATCACTGATCTTTTCTACTAGTAGTGGTGCTATTGCTAGACGCTACACGAAGCCGTACGATAGTTTATAGTTGGACAATCCAAAAAGCCCTTTCGGTAAGTGAATGTGGTGAACTGTTTCATGTCTGACCTAATCAGGGTTATACAGATGGGGCTGTTGGCCTCGTCGCTGCCGGAACCAACACACTTTGTAAACAATGATGAAGCAGAGCGGGTCTCTCCAAACCGATCCAGCTCTCGAAGCTTTTAACATTGGCCTCACAACACGCTTCAACAGCCTGGCTTTTTCTTTGGGCTCCTCGTCACCTCCTCAGATTTAGTTTCTATTTTGCTCCTACAAGGCACTCGGAGATCTGTTTTTGTGAGGGAAAAGTGCACTACAAATGCAATTTATTATTGATACGGTCTGATATTGAGGCCAGCTCTGCTGCGAGGCTCCGCCATCACATGATATTCAGGTCCCGTCTGGTTATTATGGGATTGTTCTGCTGCACGATGTTCCTGACAAGTTGGCAAAAAAGACCTCCTGGTTCTGTTTTATGGGTCAGTTGATATAACATGGTTCTGTTTAACAGAACAGCTGAAGTCACTTTTCACACTGACCGCACACATAAACACAGGAACGCGCGCGTGTGTGTGTGTGTGTGTGTGTTTGCAGAGTATCTTCGCTCAGTTCCAGTTCAGCAGTGAGCGTGTGTTGCCATCGGATGCTTTACGGAGCGCTCTGGCCAAGACCTTCCAGGACGAACAACGCTTTCAGCTGGGCATCATGGACGACGCTGCCGAGTGCTTTGTAAGTTTCCCATTCAGTTTCTCCATTCTCCACAGGCAGCGCGGTGGTTAGCGCTGTCGCCTCACAGCTAGAAGGTCCTGGGTTCAAACCCAGGGGTTGTCCAACCTTGGGGGGGGGGGCATCCCATCCCAGGCCATCCTTTCTGTGGTGTTTGCATGTTCTCCCCGTGTCTGCGGTGGGTTTTCTCCGGGTGCCCCCACCATCAAAAAGACATGCATGTTATGGTTAATACTCCTGTCTGTGCCCCTGACCGAGGCATGGCAAGACGAACTGGAGTTTGTCCCAGGGTGCTGAAAGGCGGTTGCCCACTGCTCCTAGCTAAACAACTAGGATGGGTTAAATGCAGAGTATAATTTCCCTATGGGGATCAATAGAGGACATAAAAAAAATTAAAATCAGAGGATTCATTGTCCGTCACCTGACGTGACAGAAAATTGTCTCTGGCGAGGGCTCATAGAAGCACATCAGATGCAAGCTTACATTAAATACTGGCGTAAAACAAAAACAAGAAAAGCAGAAGAAAAAAAATCACACGGATCACCAAACCAGGCAACCAAAATAACAACAGGCACCACCCAATCCCAGTTATCAGAGTGCTGTATCCTGTCAGTCAGAAGGAAGTCCACATTCATCACACAAGACCCCTCACACCCCGCACGCACACACACAACTCTTTCCGGCCTCTCCCGACAGGACGCCACTTCAAAGTCCCACTGGCCAAACAGAATGTGTATCAAAAAAAGACTTCATTCCCACGGCAATAAACATTTTGAATAAGAAATACACTTCCACGCTGCACTTCTGCACTTAACGTTCAACTCTTTTAATTCCACCCTTCCTGTTTACTGTATGTTGTTGTTTTCAAATGTTTTTAATTTCTTTGCCCCACCCCCCTCCTCCCACACACAAGCATGCACGCACACACACAGTAGCACAAAAACAGAAAACAGATAAGAAGAGGACGTCCAGGTAGGGTGGCGGTCTATTCCATTGCCTACCCAACACGGGGATTGGCGGTTTGAATCCCGTGTTACCTCCGCCTTAGTCGGGCGTCCCTACAGACACAATTGGCCGTGTCTGCGGGTAGGAAGCCGGATGTATGTGTCCTGGTTGCTGCACTAGCGCCTCCTCTTGTCGGTTGGGGCGCCTGTTTGCGGGGGGAGGGGGAACTGGGTGGAATAGTGTGATCCTCCCATGCGCTATGTCCCCCTGGCGAAACTCCCACTGTCAGGTGAAAAGCAGCTGGCGACTCCACATGTATCGGGGGAGGCATGTGGTAGTCTGCAGCCTTCCACGGATTGGCAGTGGGGGTGGAACAGTGACCGGGATGGCTCGGAAGAGTGGGTTAATTGGCCAGATACAATTGGGAAGAAAAAAAAAGGGGGCGGGATCCACAAAAAAAAAGAAAACAGATAAGAAACTGTAAATTCTCAAAATCAAGGCGAGTATGAGGACATCTCACATCTCATGGTCTCACCTCATATCCAAGGACTTGGGGTTCATTCTGTGACCTGAACTCGCAGATCTTTACTGCAGTTAGCGGCCCACTTTGGGTTTGGTATCAGAGGTTTCCCAAGGGCTAGGGCCTACCAGTGTCCAGCGGCGACCGATTTCAAGTGCATGTGAGACTATACATGCCTGTATAGTGCATGTGAGTCTATACATGTCCGTGTGCGCGGTGGATGTGTACAAGTGTGTATAGATGAGTGTGTTGCTGTTTGTATGTGTGATTTTAAAGTGTTTATAGTTCTGCAGTAAGAACACAATGGGGGAACATCCGTACAGATAATGGCTTCAGTGAAGATGTGAGAGAGGAACAGAGATTTGAGGGAAACGAAGTGGGTGAAAGGATGTCATGTCAAAGATATGAAAGGGGTCAGCCGAAAATGCTTTGTTTTTATTTTCGTTATCATTTTGGAAGAAACACTGTTACCTCAAGGCCATTCCTAAATACGTCCTCTGAAATGTGGCGTGTTCATCACGAAAGCTCTTCAGACAACATGAGCAAGTAAGTTTAGTCATCGTAATTTTGATGGCAAGTGGATGTCTGAGATTTAAGTGAAACGTTTTAAGAGTTTTTTCCCCTCCCCCTTTTTCTGCCCAATTTTATCCAACCAATTACCCCACTCTTTCGAGCCATCCCGGTTGCTCCCCCCCCGCCCGCCCCGCCAATTCGCGGAGGGCTGCAGACTACAACATGTCTCCTCTGATACATGTGGAGTCGGCAGCTGCTTCTTTTCACCTGACAGTGAGGAGTTTCACCAGACAAGGTGCTAGTGCAGCGACCAGGACACATACCCACATCCGGCTTCCCAACCGTAGACACGGCCAACTGTGTCTGCAGGGACGCCCGACCAAGCCGGAGAAACGTTTTAAGAGCTGCCATTACTTTTTTCATCCCTTCCCTTCCTTTTCTGCACTTCGATGGTCTTTCACTTTCGCCCACCTTTGCCTTCTCTCTTTTTTCCCCTTTTTTCCTCTCTTTTTACTCTAAAGACAGTCAGTGTGTGTGTGTGTGTGTGTGTGTGTGTGTGTGTGTGTGTGTGTGTGTGTGTGTGTGTGTGTGTGTGTGTGTGTGTGTGTGTGTTCGCGGCCCTGTGGCTGGGCCTGAGAAGGAAGTGCTGTCTGATCGATTGGTTGTAAATGTGTTAAGTCAGGGAATCTGCTGGCCTCTTATGAAATACAGATGCCGCTCCTACAGTTAGATTAACAAGACTAGCAACAGGGAGGAATGACCACCAGCACAGGGACACACACAAACACCACCATGCACCCATGCACACTCATGCTGGCATGGTCACCCTGTTCATATGCCCCACACACATCCAGGAGGCATGTACACAGGACCATATGGACTTTAACATGTGCAGATTTACCCACATCCACAATCTTAACTCATTTCGCTCTCCCTTGCTCTCTCTATCGCTCCCTCTCTCTCTCTCTCTCTCTCTCTCTCTCTCTCTCTCTCTCTCTCTCTCTCTCTCTTGAGAGAGAGAGAGAGAGAGAGAGAGAGAGAGAGAGAGAGAGCTGCGGCATGGTGGCGCAGTGGTTAGCATGGGCGCCTCACAGCAAGAAGGTTCTGGGTTCGAGCCCCAGGGTAGTCCAACCTTGGGGGTCGTCCCGGGTCGTCCTCTGTGGAGTTTGCACGTTCTCCCCGTGTCTGCGTGGGTTTCCTCTGGGGGCCCCGGTTTCCTCGCACAGTCCAAAGACATGTAGGTCAGGAGAATCAGCCGTACTAAATTGTCCCTAGGTGTGAATGTGTGTGTGTGTGTGTGTGATGGCCTGGCGGCCTGTCCAGGGTGTCTCCCGCTTGCTGCCCAATGACTATTAGGATAGGCTCCAGCATCCCTGCGACCCTGAGAGCAGGATAAGCGGTTCGGATAATGGATGGATGGATATATAGAGCTCCCTCTCTCTCTCTCTCTCAATTGATATGTGAATCGGTTCTGTGATGGAAAATGAAGTCTTTATTGGACCGGTTAATGTGAAGGAGTGACTTTGTTCATATTGTTAAAAGGGTGGGTGTCATGTTAAAGTCTTTCTTGTTAAATGAAGACTTGTCTTAGAATTCAAAATTCTGTCTCTCTCTCTCTCTCTCTCTCTCTCTCTCTCTCTCTCTCTCTCTCTCTCTCTCTCTCTCTCTCTCTCTCTCTCTCTCTCTCTCAAATATTCTCTCTTTATCTCACATAAACACACACACATGGATGCATTAATACACCTCCATTTTATCTCTTGTGTGTCTCTTAGGAGAATCTGCTGATGCGTATCCATTTCCACATCAGTGCTGAGAGCCGAGAGGACATCTGCACAGCCAAACATTGTATACCACACCAGAAGTTTGCCATGACTCTATTTGAACAGGTGGGAGCAAACACAGCAACATGCATACTGTATGTGCATGTGCACACACACACACACACACACACACACACACACACACACACACACACACACACAAGGTTGGCTGAGGGCTGTCTGCTGGGCGAGGGCAACCACACCAGCTTTCCAGGAATCAGGGCCCAGACAACCTTTTAGCCCACATATATGTAGACTACAAAGATATGCACGTAGTCTCATAAGGGTAGCTATGTCATTTTTTTACTTGATGCTAAGGGGGTACTAACCACATATATGCAGGCACAAATGATCATTATATTCCATTAAGCCATAACATTCAGCATTTAAATAAATAAACAAAAAGAGAGGTCAGCCCATTAAAAACGTGAAATGTAAACTTGTTTTATTAAAATGTCATATTAAAAACTGTCACAATTATATCACACAGTTCAGACTATGTGCCTGTTCGTGTGTGTGTAAATGCATACCACCTGTTTGTGTTTTTGTGTTGTGCATGGTGTTTGCAGTGTGTGTGTAACAGCTGTGGAGCCACATCGGACCCCCTGCCCTTCATTCAGATGGTTCATTACATCTCCACTACATCCCTCTGGTAAGACCAGACAAACAGACAAAACACTCTCTCTCTTTCTCTCTCGCTTTCAAACACACACACACACACACTGCAGCAAATCTGGCAACAAGCTGGGGATGGGTGGCAGTAAAGCAAGGTACAGCGTGTTCTCTCCTGCAAAAGTCCCTGCTGAACAACAATCACACACACACACACACACACACACACACACACACACACACACACACACACACACACACACACACACACACACACACATATGAGAACACGTACACAAGCACATGCTCAAACACATATATGCACACGGGCTTATACACATTCACACATGCCCACCCACATTCACAAGTGCACACACATGCACATGACTATGTGAGATTGTGCACAATCTCTCAGACTTACACACACATACCAGCAGACACTCAGCCATGTACACACACACATACACACACACACAAGAACACGTGCACAAGCACATGCTCAAAGGAGTCATGCACACATGCAAGAACAGGTATACACATATGTGCACACGGGCTTATACACATTCACAAGTGCACACACATGCACATGACTATGTGAGATTGTGCACAATCTCTGTCCTACACATGCATACAAACAGAGAGAGAGAGAGACACACACACACACACACCAGTAATGTGTGTGTGCATCCTCATGGTGTTACATAAAATTCACACACACTCCAAATCAATGAAAGAAGGAAGTGGGGAAGTAATCTATCAGCTCTTTGATTTAGTGAACCCAGGGGGTGACATTAGTCGATAAGGGAAACACTGGGTCGGAGAAACTGAATGAGAGGGAAATAGGTGGCTGTATCTTTCCATATCCTATTTGGGAAAAGCAAGAGAAGCATGAGAGAGATCTGTGGTGCTAAAGGACACAGGGAGACAGCCAGAGTTAAAAAGACCAGGCAGATTAGTTGTGACAAGGTAGTTTTGATACAGCTTACTCACTAATGGTGGTGCCACTGGTGATTTTCACCAGTTTAGAACATGTTTACAGTAGAGATGGCCAAATACGCAACGGTCAGCATGACTACGATCATCACAGAATAAAACAAACACAAAATAGGTGTCTGCTTCACCCACGTTCTAGGTGTACGTAGTTAAATTGAGAAATGGTGAGACAAGTTTATTCCTCGTTAAGAGTTTTTTGTTTGGTTGTTGTCCTAGCCCTGCATCTCTGTGTGTCTTAAGGCAGAGTGTGGGGTTGCGTGCCAGAGAGCAGAACAGAGTTAGAGAGAGAGTTTAATGAAATGGACAAGAAAACGAAGTGGGGGGGTGGGGGGGGGCAAAGTTTTTAAAGTGTTATTCTTAAATTAATACTAAAAGAAAGGCCAATGCAGCCAGCCCTGGTGCTTTTTTTGAAGTACAATTGTTTAAAAACCTAGCTTAATGAAAGATGGGTTGTGAGAGCTGGTATGACCTTGGGGCCATCAATTGGGAACGTCCAATTGCAGATGCATCATTAAACTAGATCCGTGACACCTTCAGGGCGCTAAACAGTGACTTCTGTTAACCCAAAACCAACCGCCCCAGTTGGCAACATTGGGTATGTTTACTTGCAGAGTGATAATCATCTGACTGCAAACTGATGAAGGCATTACCACGACTTTAGAAATAGTCTTCCGTAAATCTTTTTTTTTTTAATTATCTATCTAGGCAAGGTCAAAATTGTAGTGAGCGTAGCATGATCAAAATACTTAGATTTCTGCTCAGTCTTTTGATTTATTGACACACGTTTATGTGCATCTGCATAGTCTGCATCTAAATGTGCAAAAAGACATGCATGTTAGGGTTTATATTCCTGTCTGTGCTCTTGACTGAGGCATGGCAAGATGAACTGGAGTTGGTCCCCGGGCGCTGCATGGCGGCTGCTCACTGCTCCTAGCTACACAGCTAGGATGGGCTAAATGCAGAGCTGAATTTCCCTATGGGGATCAATAAAGTATCTCGAAATCAAAATAAAAAAATATCTGAGCCAGGTTGCTTTATGGCGTTTTGAGACTGTGCACTTGAACGGCCACCAGATGCAGTGAACTGGATGTTGGTTGTGCAATCTCATCTCATCTCATCATAAGCCGCTTCTCCGGGGTCGGGTCGCGGTGGCAGCAAGCTAAGTAGGGCACTCCAGACGTCCGTACCTCTCCCCAGCAATGCACTCCAGTTCCTCCTGGGGGATCCTAAGGCGTTCCCAGGCCAGATTGGACATGTAGTCCCTCTAGCTAGTTCTGGGTCTACCCCGGGGTCTCCTCCCAGTTGGATGTGTCTGGAAAACCTCCAAAGGAAGGCACCCAGGAGGCATCCTAATCAGATGCCCAAACCACATCAACTGGCTCCTTCGATGCGAAGGAACAGCGGCTTTACTCCGAGCTCCCTCCGGATTTCCAAGTTCCTCACCGTATCTCTAAGGCTGAGCCCAGACACCCTACGAATGAAACTCATTTCAGCTGCTTGTATCTGCGATCTCACCCTTTTAGTCACTACCCGAAGCTCATGACCATAGGTGAGGGTTGGAATGAAGATTGACTGGTAAATTGAGAGCTTTGCCTTCTGGCTCAGCTCGCTCTTCACCACAGGTCCAGTACAATGTCCGCATTACTGCTGATGCGGCACCAATCTGCTGATGCTTTGGTTGTGCAATACACACACAAAACAGCTATTGGCTCCCATTATGGTGCTCTACAATAATACATAAAGAATGAAAAACCACAAAGAAAGGTAGAGAAAATGATCCGACAAGTTTGAATGGGGATTGTCACAGTACATACCCAGGTGCTTTAGAAAATGCACAAGTTTAAACCATATAGTGCCTCGATTGAAATATTTTCTTACACTGATTACTTGGGTAGTTGAAGCATTGGTTAATAGATAAAAGTACTCCTTGATCAGAACTGTACTCATCTACTGCACATACCAGCCACATGGTTTTGCACCAACTCCTGACCTTTCAGGGTCATGTTACCTACATGGCCTTGTAGACTTTTACCAATGGCACTCCATTTTGAGACCTTAAAATCTGAACCATTGCGGGCATTCTGGTAGCGTAGTGGTCTATTCCGTTGCCTACCAACACAGGGCTTGCTGGTTTGAATCCCCGTGTTACCTCCGGCTTGGTCAGACGACTCTACAGACACAATTGGCCGTGTCTGTGGGTGGGAAGCCGGATGTGGGTACGTGTCCTGGTCGCTGCACTAACGCCTCCTCTGGTCAGCCGGGGCACCTGTTTGGGGGGGAGGGGGAACTGGGGGGTATAGTGTGATCCTCCCACGCGCTACGCCCCCCTGGTGAAACTCCTCACTGTCAGGTGAAAAGAAGCGGCTGGCGACTCCATGTGTATCAGAGGAAGCATGGAGTAGTCTGCAGCCCTCCCCGGATTGGCAGAGGGGGTGGAGCAGCGACCGGGATGGCTCGGAAAATAAGGTAATTGGCCAAGTAGAATTGGGGAGAAATAGTTGGGGGGGGGGTATAACCATTTAGGTTGATTCATTTCTTGACACAGCAACTGATCATTGCCTGTTCTAATGAATGAATGCAGTATTTCCATCCAGTCCACCTCTCTGGCCATTCAAAGCCTCCATATGCTTTGGTATGCAGTATATACAGCATACTGTTCTTCTATTAATGTTCTCATTGTCATTTATGCTAGATAACACATATGAGGAGAGACTAAAGGAGAGTGGGACACTGGGAAGTGTGTATGTTTGGCAGTCGATGTGCAGGATCAAACATAATCTCCAGACAAACGGCCGATTTTCTGTGGTATTTTTGGATGTAAATAGAGTTAAATCTGTAACTTCTATAGTGTTCCTATTTGAGCTTCAAAAGGCACAACCAGGGGAAGGGCACTCATTTGAGATTGTTTGAGATAAGGGTCTTAGCTAAATGTACCCGTAGATGCAGACCTCTATTTGCAAACAAAAAAAACAGCTTCAGTACAAAAGAAAGTGTTTCATGTTTCTGTGGGTTTCATTTAGGTTCGAGGACAGCTATGTTGTTGAATTCACAAAAGCTTTGCCCTAGTTCTGTGGAATGTGCACTTTCAGAGTGTGTTCTTGAAGATGTGTGTATGTTTGTGTGTGTGTGTGTGTTTGTGTCCAATGCTGCAGTAACCAGGCAGTGAGGATGCTGGAGTGCAGAGAGAAACCCACACCAGATATGTTTGGGGAACTGCTCCGCAATGCCAGCAACATGGGAGACCTGCGCAACTGCCCGGTAAAGACGGATGCAAACGCACTAACACACACACACACATACAGGCACTATGCTGATGTGCATGCACTTGTGCACACACGTACATGCAGAATTGCAGACATAATGCATTCTCATGGACACATGCACTAGCAAACTGTAATTATGAACTGTATAAAAGTTTGTGAATACAGCGTGCATCTTCTCAAACACATACTTAAAACACACACACACAGACCTAAATCACAAAAGCCTGTATTCTACTTAAAACTCGAGTTTTGACTGTATTTTTTTTGGTTGGATTACCATTTATTTTCCATTTTACAGAGAGAAAGAGAGAGAATGATCGTGAAACAAAGAGGAAAAGCGAGTAAGGGAACAATAAACAGTGAATGCGAGAAAAAGAGAGATAGAGAGAGAGAGAGAGAGAGAGAGAGAGAGAGAGAGAGAGAGAGAGAGAGAGAGAGAGCGAGGGAGGGAGAGAGGGGCACATGCATTCCTTTGTTCTGTGAGCCTGTGTGTTGTGCTGCCACCTGGGAAAGTGCTGCTGGTGAGTGGCAGCGAATAGATCTAGCTTGGACTTGCGCAACCCACCCTCTCTGCCAAAGTGACCAAACAAAGAGGCTCTTCTCTGGGCACAGCCAAGCAGTTGCGCTACTTTTTGCAGCGCTCTCGCACCTCCGCTGCTATGCACAAGCCTGCCATGCACACCATTTCGTTGATCATAGATCCAAGTGTTGACGGCGTGTAAGTGTTAGGACTCATAACCGTCTTTTATTTACCTTTCATCACTTCCAGGGCTGATCTTTTGTTAATATCTCCTTTGGCATTGCTTAAACAAAATGGCAGTATTTAGATGGAAGGGAGTCTACTTGAAGAAAGGCATAGATTAAAGATAGGAATGGTTTTGTACCTGGTGCCCATGAAGGGAAAGGGAAAGTAGAGGTGATAGTGTGGCTGGGGTTGTATGCCAAGTATATCCATCGCTTTTTCTTGGCATTTGGAGTATGCTCATTTATTAAAATATATGGAACTGGCAGGATCACAAAATACCATCATAATCCCATCACCTGATCACATCTGCAACTGTAACACAACTACCAAAAGGTAACTGAAATGCTTTATAGTTCAGTAAGTCAAAGAAAGTTGAATCAGTTCATCTGGATACAATGTTTATTGACAGATAAGTTTCATCACTCAACTAAGTGACATCTTCAGTCTAAACTAACTGCAAGTAACCCCATCCCTTATAAACAAGACAGTACAATACAGTTGCCTAATGACCGAAACCATCGACCAGTTTCATACGTATGCAAATATGCACATGAAACTGGTTGATGTGTAGCTACCTCCATATTTGCACATGAAACTGGTCGTTGGTTTTGGTTGTTATACATCTGTCACCATCTTACAATTGCAATGTTCCCTACTGCTCTGTGAATAGTACACATGGCCATTGAAACCCTAGTTACACACCCATATTTGCATATGAAACCGGTCGATGGTTTCGGTCGTTAGGCAACTGTATTGTACTGTGTTGTTCATAAGGGTGGGGTTACTTGCGGTCAGTTTAGACTGAAGAGGTCACTCAGTTGAATGATGAAACGGATCTGTCAATAAATGCTGTGTCCAGATGAACTGATTCAACCCTCTTTGATTTTCTTACCTGGATTATTGAGCATGCATCAAGACAGTTTAGGAAGTGTTTTGCATATACACGCTCATACATTTTCTCAGTTTTGACTCAAAAGACTTTCACTATGGACATTTTTCCAGCTTGTCTTTTACCAAAGGCACCCGATATGCAACGCAAGTGCTCACTTTTGTCTGGACAGACTTGAGGACACAGCTTAGTTAAGATAGCATTGATGAATGCATAATTAAGAAAATGTTTCTGACGACTAAATCTGTTTGTACCAACACGCGAAGAATGAGAGTCGACATTCGTAGAGGATATTCTGAGCTCCTGAGAGGATACAGAATGCTAAACGAGACTGTTTGTCCCATAGTTGTGTCCTGAGCTAATAGATTGCCTGTTTCTCTGCGTTGGCTGTTGAGCTGCCGGTCCCTGGCTGTGTTTGTATCCCTTTCAGAGAACTGAGAAGCAGGCCCTGGCAAAATACCTTCCTGCCATCTCTGGTGCCAGCACAAGACAACCCGCTGCCCACAAAGGGAGAAATTGTGTGTGTGTGTGTGTGTGTGTGTGTGTGTGTGTGTGTGTGTGTGTGTGTGTGTGTGTGTGTGTTTGATTGTGTATGCTGGCAGAGTGTCTGGTTACCAGGGTGTTCTCAGGCTGTTTCCGTGCTCACCCTGCCAGCCCTGTGTGCGTGTTTTGTGTGTGTGTGTGTGTGTGCGCGTGCGTGCGTGTGTGTGTGCATGCGAGCGAGCGTGTGTGTATGTCTGTGCACCAGCTCTGTGGTGGGTCATGACTCAAAGGAAGGATTCAGAACATACGGTTCTGAACTCAACAGAAGGCCCAAGGGACAAACACAACTCAGCGCACAGCTTCTTCCTCTCCATTTCTGTCTCTCCCCTGCCCTTTCTTGCCCTCTCTTCCTCACGCTAGATCGATTCAGCTCTCAACCTTGTCTGTTGAGAGGTGGAGGGACAGAGGCCTACCCTCTGTCTCCCTCAATCTTTCTTTCTCTTGCCTGCCTTTTATCTCTGGCCCTCACTCTCTCGCTGTTTTTTTTATTTGAGTGTGTAGCTACCTCCATATTGTGCACCTACACACACATGTGCACACAGTGTGAGTGTCCATGTTGGTTGGCGCCCAATTAAAGAGATGGGCTTCAGCCATGGTAGCCAGTGTCACACCTCGTGTCATTGCCTCATACCACAGGATGGAGGGGGAAAAAACCCCCCATAAAAAACACAACATGTTTGATCATGCTTTCCGCTTTCCTCTCTGCCCCCCATCACCCTTCTTATCCTCTGTCACAGAGTAACTGTGGCGAGGTGTTGCGTATCCGCCGCGTGCTGATGAACTCCCCAGAGATCGTGAGCATCGGCCTGGTCTGGGACTCAGACCACTCTGACCTGGCAGAGGACGTTATCCACAGCCTGGGCACCTGTCTGCGTCTGGGAGATGTGAGAGGAGCATACAACACACACACAAAAACACACACACAAAACACAACACAACACAACACACACACACACATATGCATGAGCAAGCAGGCAAGCATGTGTATGTGCACATGCTCCCAGATGCATGTACAGTTCTGAAAGCACATGCCTGTAGAGCGGCACATACACAGATGTGTGGAGGCACACACATATGCATCATAAGCATGTGTTATATATGTGTGTATATATATGTATATATGTGTGTGTGTATATGTGTGTGTGTGTGTGTAAATAAGTGCACTTACACATACATACATAGAGACAAGCATGCATACATTCTAAGTCATATATACACTACCGTTCAAAAGTTTGGGATCACCCAAACAATTTTGTGTTTTCCATGAAAAGTCACACTTATTCACCACCATATGTTGTGAAATGAATAGAAAATAGAGTCAAGACATTGACAAGGTTAGAAATAATGATTTGTATTTGAAATAAGATTTTTTTTACATCAAACTTTGCTTTCGTCAAAGAATCCTCCATTTGCAGCAATTACAGCATTGCAGACCTTTGGCATTCTAGCTGTTAATTTGTTGAGGTAATCTGGAGAAATTGCACCCCACGCTTCCAGAAGCAGCTCCCACAAGTTGGATTGGTTGGATGGGCACTTCTTTGAGCAGATTGAGTTTCTGGAGCATCACATTTGTGGGGTCAATTAAACGCTCAAAATGGCCAGAAAAAGAGAACTTTCATCTGAAACTCGACAGTCTATTCTTGTTCTTAGAAATGAAGGCTATTCCATGCGAGAAATTGCTAAGAAATTGAAGATTTCCTACACCGGTGTGTACTACTCCCTTCAGAGGACAGCACAAACAGGCTCTAACCAGAGTAGAAAAAGAAGTGGGAGGCCGCGTTGCACAACTGAGCAAGAAGAAAAGTACATTAGAGTCTCTAGTTTGAGAAACAGACGCCTCACAGGTCCCCAACTGGCATCTTCATTAAATAGTACCTGTTAGAGCCTGTTTGTGCTGTCCTCTGAAGGGAGTAGTACACACCAGTGTAGGAAATCTTCAATTTCTTAGCAATTTCTCGCATGGAATAGCCTTCATTTCTAAGAACAAGAATAGACTGTCGAGTTTCAGATGAAAGTTCTCTTTTTCTGGCCATTTTGAGCGTTTAATTGACCCCACAAATGTGATGCTCCAGAAACTCAATCTGCTCAAAGAAGTGCCCATCCAACCAATCCAACTTGTGGGAGCTGCTTCTGGAAGCATGGGGTGCAATTTCTCCAGATTACCTCAACAAATTAACAGCTAGAATGCCAAAGGTCTGCAATGCTGTAATTGCTGCAAATGGAGGATTCTTTGACGAAAGCAAAGTTTGATGTAAAAAAAATCTTATTTCAAATACAAATCATTATTTCTAACCTTGTCAATGTCTTGACTCTATTTTCTATTCATTTCACAACATATGGTGGTGAATAAGTGTGACTTTTCATGGAAAACACGAAATTGTTTGGGTGATCCCAAACTTTTGAACGGTAGTGTATACATACATACATACACACACACACACACACACACATATATATATATATATAAAATCACATGCAGAGATGATCACACACACGTATTCATACCACGTACACAAATGCACATGTGATGCAGCTCGTTCTCATAAATAGGGATGCACCAATACTGGGTTTGGATATCGGGCCGATACCGTGCTAAATTGGAGTATCTGTATTGGAGATTTGGCCAAGACTAAAATCTGATACCCAACATGTCATAAATAAATGCAAACTGGCTTCATTTACTGCATTGTTGACACATAGAAGCTTGTATTTCTTTAATAGTGGAAAAAACGGATTTTATCTTAGTTATGTTGCCCATCGACTACAAACTAATGGTCTAAGTCTGCACTGTTCAACAAAAGTAATGGATTGGTTAAGTACTTGATATCTGCAGATACTTAAGAGATTTGTGCTTGGACTCGATATCAGCAGTGAAAAAGTGATTGGTGCATCCCTCCTCATAACGCTTGCCCCTTCCTACACACGCGCACAAAACTGAAACGTGTCAACATGCACACATCTGTGTACGTACACCCAGCACCACAAGTGAAAATCGCACCTTCCACGTAAGTAACATGCAGCATGTAACCTCAGTAGTCTCTTCCTTTTGTGAATAGCTTAGGTTACAATCCCTCCGTCACACACTGCAGAATTCGCATCTCACACACACTCGCGTCTATGACACCGAATGTGCCGTGTGTGACCGACCAACGTTAATGCATTTTAATGCATGCCAAGCTGTATTTTAAAAGATGTCTTGCCAAGTAATGGATCATCGTGATATTAATCATTCACTGATATTATTCATTAATATGAAGGAACTATGTTCTCCTTCCATCTGCTGTCATTTTAGCCTTCTGTTTCCTTTTTAGCGAGCACTCCAGTTCTGTTCATTGTCCTGTGGACTGTAGTTATATGACGCCTGTTGTTAGATAATAGTCCAAGGCATAATCTATTGGAATTGTTTTCTGATTTCTGTTTGTATTATAGTTAGATAACCAACAGTAAATCCATCTGCTTCCCCTGCCTCTCTCTCTCTCTCTCTCTGTCTCTGTCTCTCCCCCCACCCCCCCAGTTGTTCTACCGCGTGACGGAGGAGAGGGCCCGCCAGGCGGAGCTCTACTTGGTGGGCATGGTGTGCTACTACGGCAAGCACTACTCCACCTTCTTCTTCCAGACCAAGATACGCAAATGGATGTACTTTGACGACGCGCACGTCAAAGAGGTCGCCACGGTTTGACTTCTGTAGTTTAGTTTAAACGCCGCACATGTAATGAAACGCGCAGGGCCTGTGTGCTGTTCTTAGCCCATGTGGATTACAAACCATCCCCATTCAAAAAGTCATGTAATCCAGAATAGAGTGAAAAAATAATAATAATAAAAAATCCCCCGTTAGGTGTGTTTTTTGCATTAAGTTTGGTAATATATGGATGGAGTAATCTGCTTTACTCTGCCTTGGTTGAAAACACTGACTTGTTCCTCTTGAAAATTCCTGAAACAAGTGAAGTTGAACTGGAAACAAACAAAAGCCCCTCCCCTTTTCTCCCCAATTGTACTTGGCCAATTACAACACTCTTCCAGTCCTCCCGGTCGCTGCTCCACCCCCTTTGCCGATCCGGGGAGGGTTGCAGACTACCACATGCCTCCTCCGATACATGTGGAGTCACCAGCTTCTTATTTTCACCTGACAGTGAGGAGTTTCACCAGGGGGACGTAGCGCAGGAGGATCACGCTATTCCCCCCCAGTTCCCCCTCCCCCCTGAACAGGTGCCATGACTGACCAGAGGGGGCGCTAGTGCAGAGACCAGGACACATACCCACATCCGGCTTCCCACCCGCAGACACGGTCAATTGTGTCAGTAGGGACGCCCGACCAAGCTGGAGGTAACACTGGGATTCGAACCGGCGATCCTCGTGTTGGTAGGCAACGGAATAGACCTCCATGCTACCCAGACACCCTGCAAACAAAAGTTTAATAACTGACTTAATAACATGACTTGATAGGATGGGATTTTTTAAAATCTGGGAACACTAAAAAGAATAAACACTTTACTAAGTGTTGTAGAATTGTGCAGCTAGGAAGGTTTCTTTGGACATATTGTAGTTCGGTTTACATTAGTAATGTCACTTTGAAGTGCGGGTCAATTTGCTGCTGTGTTAGCCGAAGAAGTGTTATTGGTGTTTAGCGGAAAGGGTTTTTTGCGAACCCTCTTCATTTTAATGAGACGGCACAGGGAAGCTGCCTAATGGAAAAGCCTCTCTTTACTCAACGTGCAATTTACCGTTGCTGCCTGGTAAATAAATAGGCTCACCTTTCTCAGTATCCTGCATGTCTTCATTTCCATTACAACCTGTATTACAAACATAAAATGAGTCTGCCATGGTTTTACAAAACACCCCTCTCTTGCATCTATAAGCATTATCCTCAAGAAACACTGCCTCCAACAAATTCGGTTGCAAGTACTGAAAATGAATGAGCTCTGACCACACGCACATTCGAGTTTTGTAGCTCGGATGGTTTCCATTCCATCGCTTTCCTTAAACAATTTCAGTTGTGACAATTTTTTAGGTTTTACATCTTATTTTGCTTCACTTTGTGATTCTTCCCACTTGGGTTTTAAGGGAACGAATTCAGTGCTAAGTCAGATTAATTTTTAGTTTTTTAATTTTTGGTTTTAACTTTTAATTCATTTTTAGTTGGTGGCAATCTCGTTACTATTAGTGTCCATCATTAGTGTGTTGAATTGTATTAAATTGTGTTATAAATAGAATCTGCAGTATGTCATTCATACTTCTGTGGATTATCGTTTTGTCTTTATTTTTACACTTGTATGTGTTTCTTTTTCTATTGTAATGAGTCTTCCTCTGTCTCCTTGTAGATTGGCCCTAAGTGGAAGGACGTGGTGTCTCGCTGCATCAAGGGCCACTACCAGCCCCTGCTTCTGCTCTATGCTGACCCCCGTGGGACACCAGTGGTATCGCAAGACTGCCCCAACCCCTGCTCCAGCTCCAACCCCCATCTCGAGCTCCAACACTGCAGCAAGGCCGGCTATGACAGCGAGGACTCTGGTACAGCATAGATAACGCTCTATACATCTGATAAAATCAGATTACTTTGTGTTTATCGTCTAGGAGCATGCAAGGTTATGGCTTAAAAGGCCCTAACCTTCAACCCCTTAATCCAACTTCTGTTTCAGCCTGTGGTAAAGCCCAGACTTGTCGTTCCCCTCTTAACAGTAAACATACAGAGGTGTGGGATTAATCCCCGGGTCAGAAAGTCAGAAAGCTTTTGATTTCAGCGCTTATGACTTTTTCATTCTGCTTTATTTCTCCCTCATCCCTATCTTTTTCCATTTTCCTTGCCTCCCTCTCTCTCTCTGTCTCCTCCCTGTCTTTCTTCCAGGCCGGGAGCCGTCCATCTCCAGCGACACTCGTACAGACTCGTCAACAGACAGCTCCAGCCACCGCGCCTCCCGCAGTCGCCCCCTCCACCAGTCCACGGGCAGCCACCTCTCCAACGAGTCGCAGACCACGGTGGTCTGTAACCACGACAGCAGCGCCGCCTCGCACGGGCTCGACGCTGCGGGTGAGTGTGTGGACGCAGAGCGCGCTCGCAGGTCCGTGGAAAGTGGCGAGCCACACATTGTAGGTAGAGTCATCAGTGTGTGACGTCACTAAGGTTGTTTGAGTTAAAAGTCATCTTCCTCTCTCTCAGTTTCACCTATTGCTTTTGTCACGAGCAGCTCTGTGCCGTCTCACTTGCAGGCTCATCAGGTTACATACCTCAATAGTGGTTGTTCTTATATTTGTTTGCACTGTGGACTGTATACTTCCACATAACTAAAAAATGCAATTTGCTTTCTCTCTCTCCCTCTCTCTCTTTCTCTATCCTCCTTCCCATTCATCTTTCTCGGTCAGAGTCAACAGTAGAGGGGACTCCCCGCCCTCCCTCTCCTCCTCTGCAGGAGTACAAGGAGACTGCTGTATTCCTCCTCTCCTCCCGGCGGCCTCTCACCTCTTCCTCCTCCTCCTCACGACCCCTCTCCTCCTCCTCGTCCTCAGGGGTGGGCGGCTGTGAGGGAGGGACCGGGGGCCCCCACTGGGAGGATGAAAGCACCAGCAGTGAGAGCAAGTCCAGGTGGGTGTGTTTTTGTCAACTGTGCATTTGCTGCTCTGAACCAAACTGAATCAAGGTACACACAGACACATTCATCCCTGCTCCGAGAGTTCAATGAATACTCACTAAACATCTATTCTTGCAAGTTTTTTATCACTTATTTCAGCCATATTGACTTTTATTTATTGACCTGTCCCTGCTGTCGACAGATTGTAAATTGGTAAGAAAGAGTAAGGTTGCAGTGGTAACAGCAATAAAAAAAACCTCCACACAGATAACTTCAGTAGCAGTTGGCTGCACAACACAAATTCCTGGGAGGCTTTTTTTGTGTCTACAGTCAATATCTTTCCAATGATATCTTTCTGGAGAAAGTCTTAAAATGAAATCCATGATTTTCCTCCATTAATTAATAGTTATTTTATCCATCTGAACCATTGAGTTGGGTTAGACAATCTCCATATAATTTTTCGACTGGGTAGGATGAACACTGGTGCAGCAGCAAACATGTTCCTACTCAAACAGGATTGAAAGGTGATGATGATGTGGTGATGCTTCTATTGGACAGGTGGTCTACCAATTACACAATCAAAATTACAGTACAACAGTGTTCTCATATAGTTTGATGTAGTTTGTAATGCATTAGTTTGCCTGTGTAAGCTTTAGTCTGAGGATGTCATTTCTACAAGGGTGGGAACTGTTTACTGCTGAGCTGATGGCACACTCGCCACAATGTCTGCAACACCTTGTTTGTAGTTCTTTCTCACTGCCAGCGAGAGGGACAAATCAGGGAAATCACGGATTTCAGCTTTAAAGTGTATCAGATCCAAAATTGTCCATGTCTTTTTATTTAAAAGATTGCCACACAGTACATTTGATTCTACGCTAGCAAAACACTATTTAGTCTTAACACACCGGTTCATCAACCTTGTTGCACCCATATCGAGTCATGCTCATATCATCGTCTCTAACTTCCTTCCCATTGTCTTAGTCCCACCTTTCTACCCATCAATTCTTTCCTCTTTACCCGTGCAGTTCTTCTGGGGGCCGCTACAGACCGGCTTGGAGACCAAGGAGGGAGGCCCTGAATATTGACAGCATCTTTACCCGCCAGAGGGGCTCTCCTCTCGGCTACAGCACCGTGCCTGGTCCCACTTTCCCTCTGGAGCCTCAGGACCTCGTGCCCTCAGCAGGGCCTGCTCCTGCCATGCAACCAGGCTTTGCAGAGGTGTCAGGGCGAGAAAAGGGGGAGGGGGAGATGGGGCCTGGGCTAGGTGGCTTGCCGGGATCTCTGGGCGGTAGGGCGATGGCCCCTCCTGGCCCCCCACCCCTTAGGGGGGTGGAGCATCAGCCACGTCTAATTCAGAGGATGGAGAGCGGCTATGAGAGCAGCGAGAGAAACAGCAGTAGTCCTGACAGGTAAACACACACACACACACACAAAACTTTGTGTTTGCTTGCTGTAAGCGATTTACTGCTCATGGTTTCTCTGTTATCGTGTTTCATATGATGTCAAATATCATATTCCTCACTCTAATACATAAGCGTCAGAAGTTGATTGTGCCTCCCCCTCCTACTCTCTTCCTTTCCCCACCCCTTTATTTTCACTTTTTCTTGCTGGTTCCCCCCCCCCCCTCTCTGTCTCTCTCTTTCACTCTTGTGCTCTCTCTTGCTCTTTCTCTCTAGGGAGGTGGGGCAGCCAAAGCGGGTGTTGATGTCAGGGCCTTCATGGCGCACAGTGCCCAAGTCAAAGAGCAGCGGTGCTATTCTGCAGGATCTGCCATCATCCAGCTGGAGTAGCGGCATTAATATAGGTGTGTGTGTGTGTGTGTGTGTGTGTCTGACTGATTTTAATATTTTAGGCACACATGGCACTCATGTGAAGAGCATGCAAATTACCAACAGCTCTCCTGTATAAATGTGTCTTGTCTTGATTGTGTGTCCGTGTGTCTATTTGTGCCTGTGCGTTCTGTGTTTCCATCCATGCGTGCATGGTTGTATGTCCGTATGTGTGTGCGCACACACACACGTGCAGGCTCAGGGCGCAGTGAGCTGGATGAGCTGCAGGAGGAGGTGACAAGGAGAGCTCGCCAGCAGGAGCAGCAGAGGCGGAGGGAGGCGGAGAGAGAGGCAGCCATGGGCTTCAATCCCAAACCCAGCAAATTCATGGACCTGGACCAGCTCCAGCACCAGGGTATGTGTGGAAGGATGAATAGAAAGATAAAGGAGGTGGAACATGGAGGGAGGGATGAAGAAAAATAGGAAAATGGGGGGGGGGTGAGGAGGAGAGAAAGATAAGAGGGAGAGCGAGGGGAAAAACATACAAAGATGGACAGAGTTGTACAAAAAGAGAAGAACGATGTTGGGGGACTGAACTTCCAGAGGACAGAGGAAGAAGTCGTATGAAAGGCTGCAGTATTTCTGTCACATCAGTTTACATCTGTGCTTCTTTCTGCTTTCTGACCACCTCTATGTCCTTGTCCCCATCTGTCCCTCAGTCAGTCAGTCTATCTAGTTATCTATTTGTTCAAGCTACAATGCTGAACATTTACATGCAAACACATCCTTTTTTTTTTTTAACTTTCTATTGTTGGAATATCTAAGACAACAACTAATCCATGAAAATTTAAATTGGCACATATCTGCAGTTGCTCGTTTTAATGATTAATGTCAGGCAGAACTTTCCAAGGAAAGACGATACAATGCAAAGCATTTATGTCTTCAGCATAGCAGTCGAATGCTAAAGAATAAAGCAGGCAGCAGCATGTTTGAAGAAAACGCTAACCAGCAGATACAGCAGAACAAGCTTATAAGAGACCTTTACCCACACTGAACTCGGGTTCGACCATTTGTTTGGCGGTGGGGAAAGCACTGACACAGCAGCATTGTAGCTGTGATGCTGCCAACTCTTTCATTTGGAGTGGATCTCTGGGATGAGGATCGGTCACCGACCCGTTCATTAACCACATATCACCTTACGTGATAAGGTACACACTGGATGATTTAAAGGCTGATTTCAACCCCAATTTGGCCATGCCGACTAATTTTGAAGCTCGTGGAGAGTCTGCACTGGTCTAGAATAGGTCAGGATGGACGGTTGGCAAACATCATCTGGTTGTGTGCGGGGGTTTAAGGTTCACATCACTTGCCTCCTGATCGAGCCTTCAACCAGGTGGTGCCGTCACAACGATATCAAGACATGTTTGAATTTTACAGCTGGAATCTGGAGCTCAAGTCTGAGCTTGTCAACAAATGTGTGTGTCTTCACGACCGCAGTGGGAACAAGTGAGCTTGTCTACGACTGTAATGCATTAATGTCAGTCATTAAATCTGGGATGCTGAGTCTTTTCCCAGTCGATTAGGACTTTATAAGTCATCTAGTGTGTTCTCTGGCTTTTGAGTTCAACTAAAATTGCAATCTTCAGTATTGCAGCCTCTATATTATGTGTTATTTATGTGCAAAATGTGTTGATTGCATTTGCTTGTGCGTGCCTATCACCTTTTGTGTTTGTATATCAGAGTGTAGGTTTATTTACTTTAGAAGTGTGCGTGCATGCATCGTTTGACCTCTAACGGCTCCAGCTCAACTGAGCTCTTGCTGGGCTCACTGTTGCCAGCAGTGAGCAAATCCCTATCAAATCTGACCCCTGAGTATCCCAGGCATCCTAAATCCCATGTGGTGGTTGCTAACCTGGACTGGGTCAGATTCTCTCTGAGTGTTCCTGTGCTTGGCTTCCCTCTCGGGGGATTGGAGTTGGAATTCTGATCGAACCTCAAAGCAAGGCCGCTGGTCCCAGCCAAATTCTACGGAGGTGTGTTTGTGCGTGCGTGTGTGTGTTCTATGTATCCGTGTACCTGCGTGTGTGTGTTTTTGAGTGTGTGTGCATGTTTATTCTTATACTGTATCTGTGTACCCATCCGTGTGTGTTTGTGTGCATGTTTGTGTACTGTGTGTCGGCGTGCGCATTCATGCGTGTGTGTGTGTGTGTGGGGGGGGGGGGGGGGGCGCTGTCCACTGTTCATTACTTATGGCCTTTTATGGACTGAAGGTTTGCAGGCTTCCCCCTCCAGCCCAGCTCTAAGCAACTGTAGTATAGGGATTACCTGTCCTGTCCTGTCCTGTCCTCTGTTCTGCATGTGTCTGGTTTTCCATGGCTCAACCCAATCTACCTGACACACACACACACACACACACACACTCTGGCAGCTAAGTGTACACATTCAACCTTGATGAAGTGAAAGGACGACTTGCTGATGGACAGATGGCATTGCTTTTCACAGGGGACGGCTAACAACAGCAGAACTACCGTGTACGTTCCAGTGCTGTTTCCGCGGGCTCAGTCTTGCGTAGCAGATTGTCTTTCAAACTCGTGAAGAGCAGCATCTTGAACACATCCCAGATGGGTGATGGTTGCGTTTTTGTTGACTTTTGCTGCGTCTTCTTTTTATCAACTAACAACCACCGCAGGGTACGTTCACTAGGCTAGGCTTAATGCAGTGTTAGCCACTAGAAATCCTTTTTTTTCCTCCTCACCTGTGACTTATCCTGTTGTGGTGTCAGTAGCATATTGAACGTAGCTCCGACTCTACTCCTCATTTTCTAACCTCAACTGTTTGACTCACTAACTGCATAAACCAGGGCCCACTCTTACACACCTCAGAAATATCTAAAGAAAACACTCTCGAACAAAGGAAGTCTGAACTGCACACACACACACACACACACACACATTCACACACACACACACACACACACACACACACACACACACACACACACACACACACACACACACACACACACACACACACACACACATTCACACAAACATGCACAGACACACACATGCAGTGGAGAGGTGTATTGCATGCCAGCCCCCTCATAACCACTCCTTTTGCTCTGCTTCTCTCTTCTCTGTCCCCTTCCCTCTGTGCCGTTCTGTCTCCCTTGTTTCTTTGTTCACACTCTTTTCTCTTCTCTCTCCCCTCCATCTCTTCTCTCTTATTTTTGACTTCTCTTTTCTCTACTCTATTGCTCCCATATCTTCCTCCCTCCATTTCTCTCTCCGTGTCATTCTGTCCCCCTGATCCTCCTCCTTCTTCTGCCTTCCTGTCTTCTCTCTCCACCTCTCCCTCCTTTTCTCTCCCGCTCTGTTGTTAACATCCTCAGCTGTGCTCAGACCCCTGCATGAGGCTAACGCTCATAGCGGATTGGCTGTAGCTGCGTGCATGAGGAGCGCTGGGGGCCCAATCAAACGCAGGCAGGATCAGGAAATGGAACGGGAGACAGGAAGCGCCCATCCACAGGGGCCTCGCAGGTACCAAAATTGTCCCCCCTTTTGTCCTTAGCGGTGCCTGTCTCGAAACCACCCAAGCCCCCCCCCCCAACCCTCTTCTTTGTGTGTGTCCTCAGCACTGCCTGCCCTAAAACCCACCTAGGGACCCCTCTGTGTGTTTCCTATGGTGCTGGCCATCCAAAAAGCACTTGAGTACCCTTATGTGTGTCCCCAGCGCTGGCTTTCCAAAACTCCCAGGACCCCTTGTGTTGTATCCCTTGCACTGCAGTCTCATAGCCCGCTGTATTTGTGTATGCGCATGTGTGTGTGTGTGTGTGCTTGTGTGTGTATGTCTCACATACATTGCAGTATGCAACTTTTACTCCACATTGTGTTTGCATATGTTGCAGTGCTTGCCCGGGCTCTGTGTGGCTACTGAGAGATAGGAGGAACAAGAGAAAGAGAGGAAAGAGAGAATTACTCTGCTTCTCTTTGCTTCAGCGCTTTGCTGTGCTGTGCTGTGCTGCACCGCTCTTTGTGTCCGTGTTCTGCCAAAGCTTCACTCTGCTGAGTCTGTGTGTGTGTGTTGGCTTGTGAATAAGCTGTGGATCTATAGTGGTCAGTCAGTCTGTACACTGCTGGGCTGCGGTTCAGTCACTGTGCTGCTTTCCTTGTGTGCTGTTACGCTGCCTGTTCATCTGCAGTCCCCGATCCTTTTTTTTCTGCTCCTGTGTATTTTTTGTGTGTTCAATCAACCTGTTTCCCTCGGTTTTGTTCTCTTTGTGTGTGTGTGTGTGTGTGTGTGTGTGTAGCCTCTGGATTGGTGTGAGAGCACAGTTAACTCTAGTCAGTAAGGCTGAAGGGAAAGGGGAGAAGGAGGAGGGGTACAGTTCAGTGCTCTCCTGTTTTATTACCTTCCTCCTCTCCTCTATTGATCAACACTAGCCTCTGATTTATGGCTCGCTGCTGCAAAGCCTGCTGGGTAATTACTGAGGCTGGACGAGATGGGGAGAGTTAATGTGGGGGATGGGAGCTGGCACTCATAAACATTGCAAAGAAACGCACACGCAAGACTCACGCACATAGTTTCGCATGGGCGCACACACAAGCGTGCTGCAAACATGCAAACAGCCACACATAAAAATACACACACACACACATTCACATACGGATTTTCACATGTACACCTGCAGATGCAGACGAGCACACTTACAACACTTTACAGTACACAAAAAAAATTACGTTTAAACTGCAGCCAGGCTAATGCAAGATGGCACACAGGCAGCCTGCACACACACACACACACACACACACACACAAACTTAGCCCTTCACTGATACAGAAAAGAATGGATGCCATTCCTCTGCAGCTCTCTTCCTATCACCCTTTAGAGTGGCTCCACTAATGTTGTACATAGATCATACCCCTCACATATCAACACTATGGAAGTCAATAAGATAATATAGTGTCCTGTGAGACCAAATTACTCTAAAGAAGGCACCTTTTTTCGGTGCTGATGCACTGCGCTAGTGCTTTATGCCATTTTAGAGCCAAACCCGGCATTGAAAGCAGTCTCTGAAATCAAATTTAAATCTGGGTCTTTGAACTGGGTACGTTTGCATGTTTGAGTAAGCGCGACATATTTGCAATGCTCCCTTTATCAATAAAGCTAAGCAGGTACACCATGGCGTTGAACTCAGTAAGGCTTTAACATTATACATCTTCACCATGTTGATGGTTGTGTGAGGCTAAATCAGTTGTCTTCTTAACTATTGCCCCTGTGTGCATGGTGTGTGTGTGCGCACCCTGTGTATGTTTGCATTTTTCCTCGGTCATCAGTCCGTTTGTTTTCCTTGTTTGCAGTTGTGACCTTTTGACGTCAGAGCAACTTCCGTTTTCTTTTCTCTTTTTTCCTGACTTGCTGGCTGACGGATGCACCCCCTTTTTTTTGTGTCCTCCAGTGAACAGCCTGGCCCGGTCCAAATATTGCTGACGCCCAATCAGGAGGAGGAAGAGGACCAGGCAACGGCCACCCAGGACGCTGCTCTGGGCCTTGACCTGCCCCCTCCACCCTACAGGCCTTCCCTCCCTGGACCCCAACTCACCCTCTGCCTCCCTCACCCCTGTGCCCCTTCTAGCCAGGGGCAGGATGAGGGAGAAGGCCTGGGAATAGTTAGAAGAAGAGAGGGAGGGGAGGATGGGGGAGAGGGGATGGGGGTGAGGCTGTGTGAGTTGCTGCAGGCAGGGGGGGTGAGTGTCAGGCCCCTTGGGAAGCACTTGGCTATCTCCCTGCCCTCACTTCCTCTGTGTCTCTGGGACACACACACCATGCACACTGAAAGCCAGCAAACAAGGCCTCAGACACACGCCACACACTTCACGCACCCACATCATGAACCCCCAAACACGCACACTCCACCTCCTTCTCCTCCGCCTCCCCCATTTCAGGCCTCTGGGCAGAGGAAACCTTTCACACCTCTGTGGCAGTCCCCCCAACCCACCTCCCCTACTGATGCCACCCAAGTCTGGCCCAGCTGCAGAGCCGCCCCTGACATGACCACACGCCATTGGTCCTCCTGGAGCCTGGACCGCCCAGATGCCGTGGTGACACCATATGACACGCCTCCAGACCGCTGTGTTCCCATCAGGCCACAGCCTCCCAGCCACAACCACAGCTTTAGCTGCCAGTCATCCCCGGGGCACTATAGCTCCCAGCATGCCCTTGGGCAGCACAGAGACCCCTGTGACCATGAGGAGGTGGAGCTGTCAGAGCTTGACTCTCTGTACCAGGCCAGTCTGCAGGCTGGCAGGGCAGGTGAATACACACACACACACACACACACACTCCAGCATCCAAGACAAGGAGAAAAGGGGAATCGCATCGGGATCGACCCTTGCTCTCAGCCCCTCTGATCTGAGCCCTTTGTTAAAGATAGAACAAGTAGGATTTGTCGGTTGCGGTTTGGAAACACAACATTCAAAGTTGCCCCCCCCCCCCCAGCTCAACGACACCAGAAGGACATGCCCCCTGTCCGCAGTTGCCAAAACACATCCCAGTGTACAAGCCAACTCTGCGTCGCTCTTCATCCCCATCCTCTCCTTCAGTGCTCACCAGCGGGTGAAAGCCAACCCAAGATTCACTCTCATTTTGGAACGAGATTTGTTCACTTGGCGTTTCACCTCGCTATATTTGTGTCTTTTCGGCGCTGTGGCCACCATTGTCATCACTTCCTTTAGGATGCGTGCTTACGATCTCAATCTGGCACCTGGTCACTACGTTTTTATAGAGTCCCGCTGCCCAAAGATTAACGCCCAGAAACGTCCTGTGCACAGCAAAATATGAAAATTCAGGCAGAGGAAGGGGTCTCTGCAGATACAGACACCGCCACACACGTCTAATGGGTCACAAGTCATGATTGAGAGGGATTATTTTTGTATATATTGGTTTTTTGTTGTTGTTATTTATTTTATTTTTTAGGAAAATCCTACTCTTTCTACCTTTAAACCAATAAAATCCTCAAATGATATAAATATACCAAAAATACATTGGAAATTAAAATGTGCAGAACACATTGTGCATGAGTCCTTATGTTTCTGGGACACTACTGTGCAGTCTAGCGTTCTCTGGAAACACTTTTATTTGCCTGTATCAACAAGTAAATCCCAAGACACTGATGACACTATTTTTGTATTGCCACATCGCTTGTTCACTATAACATTTACTTAACTGGTCGATTCAGAAGTCTTTGGTTTGGATGAGAAAAAAACTGCTATTTGCATAGCTCTGCAGCACAGTCAGTTTAGCTTTCTGGTACCGTGGCTAGTTGTAAGGGTTTCCTTCTTGCTTGTGATACACACGATAAAAATGTGTGGCGTCAATCTACTGTGAGACACTGGGTGTAAAAAGGAGACATCCACCAAGTGGCATGTCATAATCTCTACACAGCACTCTAGAAAATCCAAACAGGAGGAGGAGTTGATTGGTTTTGACTACTCTTGAGAATATGTACACACACGTGCATACAAATAAACACACACACACACACACACACAGTTAGATGCGATGCATTTGGTTAGATGGACCACTCTAACCAGAGGGCACAGGTCTTGACATGGAGCCCCGCCTGTGTCTGGTTTCAGGTTGTAGCCCATCGGAGAGGCTCATATCCAGGGTGGGAGGGCAGACACGCTCCCAGACCCCCAACGCAGACATGGAGAGGAGTGTGTACGGGGCAGACTGTACCAGCACCCCCACCTACCTCAACAAGGTAAACACAGACCGTCTCTGAAACACATGGGCACGCACAAACACGTACACACACACACACACACACACACACACAATTCCCCTCTCCTTTTCCATGTGATTTGTAAAGGTCAGTTTTGAGGTAGACCAGGTCGTCTGTTGACTGGTTCAATCCTCAGCTCCTCCATGCAAAAATGTCGAGGTTGTCCTGAGCACGATACCTAACCCCTAACTGCTCCCAGTGAGCTGGCTGTTACCTTGGGTGGCTGACACCACCACGAGTGTGTGCATGGCTGAATGTGAGGCATTAATTGATTGTAAAGTGCTTTGAGTGGCTGTTGCAGCTAGAGAAGTGCTGTATAAAAGGTAGTCCATTCACCATGTTCCTGCAACATGGATTTTTCCTCAAGTCAGCTGACAGACATTTTCACACTTTCTCACTCCTGTCTTTCTAGCCACTGGTGTTGCGGGATCTACGCTTGGGGGTGGAGCCTGATGATGGAGAAAACCTGCGTCGCATTGAGCGCAGCTTGAGTGGCACAGTGGTGACCTCGCGCCGCAGCCGCCTGACTGCAACGCGTAGCTTTGTGAGTTTCACAGTCTGTGCTCTGCTGCCTCCGTGTGGTGATGCTGTACAGCTGCAACCCTCTATCGCTTGCCCGGGCACTTTATGCACTGCTTTCCCTCTGCTCCTTTCCCCTCTCATTTGTTGTCTCTCTTTCCCCCATTTTGTTTTTTCAATCTCCAATCTGTCCTGCTCTCTCTCTCTCTCTCTCTTCTCTCTCTCTCTCTCCTGTCCCTTCTCTTTGTCTTAAAGGTGAAGCAGGCAGATGTCCGTGCCTCTCCTTGCTTACTTCCCCTCTTCTGATCCCTGTTGCTATTCCACTACCATCATCTCCATCTTCCTCATCACCAACACCTCTTCATCACCACCTTCCTCCAATGCTTCACAGGTAATCTGTAATTAGTGCATGTAAAGCCACAGTTGTATTTATGGGAAAATAGCAGTGTTATTTACTCTTAGTCAGGAACAGTTATTCAGTGCATCCCAGACCTGGGTCGGATTTGCTATGATCTCTCCCTGGAACGATGACAAAAGAGGCGGTTCGCACAGGAAATGCTGTCATCCCACTACTACTACTTTCGGTTGCTCCCGTTAGGGGTCGCCACAGCGGATCATTCGTTTCCATCGCTTCCTGTCCTCTGCATCTACCTCTGTCACACCAGCCACCTGCATGTCCTCTCTCACCACATCCATAAACCTCCACTTTGGCCTTCCTCTTTTCCTTTTCCCTGGCAGCTCCATATTCAGCATCCTTCTCCCAATATACCCAACGTCTCTCCTCCTCATGTCCAAGCCATCTCAAGCTTGCCTCTCTTGCTTTGTCTCCAAACCGTCCAACCTGAGCTGTCCCTCTAATATACTTACTACTAATCCTGTCCTTCTTCGTCACACCCAATGAAATGAAAAATGAAAATGCTGTCATCCACCATTTATTATTAACTAAAGTCATGTGGCAGAGTGTGTACTCAGTGATAGATGTGTAGTTAGGATGTTGGATGCAATAAAAACTGCATGGGATGGTCACAGGGGGCAGAAAACAACCCAGAATAACAAAAAGCAGGAACGGGGGCACCAGCCTTGCTGGGAGTCATTATCTGAGTGAAACAGAAACACCAAATGTTTGCATGTTTGCAGGAGCAGCCAGTCCATTTAATGAGTAACATGCAAAGCAAACAGGATAGCTGGGAAGGAGAGGGATTGAGACAATGCGGGTTTGACAGCTAAACTATAAGTTGGGTTGAAATATCAAATGAGCTTTCAGACTGCACACACTGTACTGCTTTGGGCGGCAACCTCCACCCATGTACCTATGTTGTGGTTGCCGTACATATGTAACATATGTACTGTAAAAAACAAACCGAAGTATTGCCACATACTGTTTGAACCAGGTCAGAGGCATCTGCCATGCAGTCAGGTAATTGCATGCTATACGGTATCGTCTAACATTTTTCATAGATTCCTCCTGACTGTGAGACTCTGTTTGACAACCTGAGTACATAAGCAGCCATGCCAAATGTCAAAAACAATATCAAGGAGATTCCCAAAGTCAAGATAAATATCTTCCTCCTGGTTCCTTTCATCTGATAACTTGGTTTTGGCTTGAGCAAGCTGAGAACAATTTCTGAGAGGATTAAGATGCCCAGTGGGAGCAGCATAGCTCACTGTGGGCTGTTCATATGCTGTGGCCTGGCGGAGTGTTGCTTCTCAGAGTCAAACCTTATGGCACTGAACTCACCTGTGGGAAGTAGCAGTAGAGTCACTTCTCACACTCTTTATTTTGGGGGATTTCAGAGTGTAAACAGCACACACCGCAGACATTTGGAGAGTTGTTGCAGAATGCAAATTGGGGGGGCGGGGGGGAAGGTGTCCTGGTAGCATAGCGGTCTATTCCATTGCCTACCAACATGGGGATCGCCAGTTCAAATGCCTGTGTTACCTTTGGCTTGGTCGGGCATCCCTACAGACGCAATTGGCCGTGTCTGCGGGTAGGAAGCCGAATGTGGGTATGTGTCCTGGTCGCTGCACTGGCGCTCCCTCTGGTTGGTCGGGGCGCCTGTTCAGGGGGGAGGGGCAACTGGGGGAATAGCTTGATCCTCTCAGGCGCTACATCCCCCTGGTGAAACTCCTCACTGTCAGGTGAAAAGAAGCAGCTGGTGACTCCACATGTATCGGAGGAGGCATGTGGTAGTCTGCAGTCCTCCCCGGATCGGCAGAGGGGGTGGAGCAGCGACCGGGAGGGCTCGGAAGAGTGGAGTAATTGGCAGGTACAATTGGGGGGGGGGGGATCAGAAAAAAAGAATGCAACTTGGTATAATTTCTGAATGTAATATTCTGTGTTGACCGAGTTTTCTAAGTTCCCAGCCATAACTAAGGAGTTTCATTTCGAAGGGTCCCCCCCCATCATCAGAGCCATACGCAAGGAAATTAGCAACTTAGCTGCCACGAGGCGTTTTTCATTCCTCATTTGTTGGTCTCAATTTAATTTTGATGCCTCCATACAAGAGTGACATAATCAAATGAGACCATCAGCAAGAAGATTTGGTGTTGCTATATAATGATTTCAAACATTTGTCTCTGGGTCAAAATTTGCCAGAGATTGATGGCACACAGACGGGATACACAGCCACAGCTAGCGCTACATGACCTCACTGCCCTATACAATACATGCAAACAACTGTTTTTCCCAAACACTGCTACATCTCTCGTCAGAACAAACGAACGAGCTACCGCAGGGTGGATGTGCAGTAGATCTTTGCGACAACCAAGTCGTTTTTACGCGAAACACTGCCATTTTCGCACAAAGTCAACAAAAAACCCAAAACTCTTCATAGCTGTTTTAAGTTGTGACTGGGGATTTATTTTATTCTCTTCTCCAATTGGACACATGGTGTTGGAAATGAAATAGCTTCGAATTCTCAAAGATACTAGAGAGAAAATAGGCATACTTTGAAACTGAAGAGCAAATAAACACTGGTATTTTCCTTTCCTCCCTTCCCTTTTCCTCTATACCCCCTGCTGTTCTCTGCTAGTTTTGAATGTTAGGTGGTAGACTCCCGATCTAACTGGTAGATCACACTATCCTCCGCCCCCCCTCTCCAGGAGCTGTCCAGCGGTGCGGGGAGTTTCTGGCTGTGTCTGACGGGGGTCAAGCTGTCTTCTGACCAGAGCCCGGCTCTACTACACTGATGTCTCCGCCGGCCCGCTCCATCAGAAACACACACTGGCATGTCACAGGCCAGCAACACAGAGGTCCTCCACAACCTCGCCTTGACACATCTGGAACTGGCTCCGGAGGATCACCATTAACCCCCACCCCCACATTCAACGTGCTCAAAACACACACACACACACACACACACACACACACAGATGAAAAAATACATGTACACTGATTTAGACCTTCATTCACCCCTGCAGCACTCAGCTTAGCCTCCCCTCGTCTACCTCCCTCACTCCCCTTCCCCATAGTCCTCTACTCTGTCTATGCAGTTACTCTGACCCCAAACAGGGCTTCATGACGGAGCCCACGCTACAACCTCAACCTTTCCTATACGTCCCAGGACTGTTGTTTTCTTCCCCCCGCTTTTGATTTTTTTTTCTTCTTTTGATTTTCTTATCCTTCCATGTAGTCAGCCTGGCTAGCTAGCCGCTTTTTAGCCGAGTGTTGTTCATGTGGCATTGTTAGCCTGCTAGCCTGGTCTGACTGGGACCCTGAGGGAACTGACCTCTCAACAGACTCGCTCTCACAATTTCCTCAGCTCAGCGGGAGGCTCATACTTAGTAGCCCCGCCTCTTCCTCTTTCTTCATGGGCATTTTCTGATGGACGCACACTCACCTGCACCGGGTCTGTTTCCATGCCAACCGGAAGGACGGCCATATACTTTTTTTTTTCTTCCCGTGTGTGCGCACAGTTAACCTGTCCGAGACCTGAACTCTCTCTAATAACTTAAGTCATGTACAGAAAATCTCATGTATGAAACCTGTATGTTAATTAATAAGACCTTATGGAATGTTGATAACGATAATTAATGAATATTGATAAACTCAAGTGGTACTTCCTCATGTCTGCATTTCAAAGAGGAGTGGAGTGCACTTCACAAGTGTCTAGCTGGAGTTTCCGCCCCCGCCCGCTGACGTAATGACAGCTCTCCCGTTTCTACCGGGAGATTAAACAAGACAAGCGCTTAGTTTTTCTCTGCTTGCTTGCTTTCTTTCTTACCTCTTTCTTTCTTTCTTTCTTTCTTTCCTTTCTCTCTAACTGGCGACAGTAGCACCGGCAACATGCTGGCTGACAGGCCAACAGACGAGGAATGACAAGAGAGGAGTTATTCTAAGTTAGGGTAGTGTTTTCTTAGGTTTTATCAATGAAGATGGGGATTCATAGGCTTTGACTCAAGTGCACTTTGGGAAGGTTACGTGGCAGAAGTGTACTTGCTGAAGGGTACTTGGCTGATAATAAGTACCCTCTAAAGGGCACAGTAGCTGGTGAGGAGTCAGTGGAGTCTGCTCAACTCAAGGCCTCAGGTGAACTTTAATGGCACTTATGGATTCTCACTTCCACACTTTGTAATTCCTCTCTCCCATTGGCTCTGGTTTTTGAGCCCTCAGATGTGAGTAGGAAGGGTTTATCTTCAGCCTGAGACAAATGACATGCCTAATATGAATATGCTTTATACGATATATATGTATTAGAGGTATATTTTCAGCCAGTGAGGCTAATCACAGAGATGTCAACCATTCTTCACTCATAACACAAGGTATGAACAGTTATGAAACAGTTACAGTTTAATTCACTGTCACATAATTGCCCCCTTTAATGAGTAACATTCTGACGTGTACATTTATTCTATGCTTTAATCCGTGTGATAGGATATGAACTAACAAAGTCCTTATTGAAAAACTGGCCAATGTAAAATCTTGGAAAAGAATTTACCGATGTTAATTGATTGTTGTAGCTAAACCAAAGGTTGGCACATAACTCAGATCGTATATTTAAAAATCGCTTTTTTGTTCTTTCTTATTGATTTGGGTTTGGTTTGAATTCTGTTGTCTTTTTCTTTGGATTCTGTATGTGGGAGAATGTAGCAAATTGTAGCGCATGAGTCCGCTATGCAAACCAACCTTCCCTCGTGATCTTGTATCAGAGACAGACAGGAGGGAGACACGCCCGCCCACCAACGCTCTCATGGACTCTTATGGCAGAGACACAGATCTCATGTAATGCTGCTGGTTAACTTTGTGGTCCTGCATCTACTGCTGTGATACCGCCAACGGGATGCAAAAAGAGAGCAACGAAGAGGGAGATGGCACGAGAGAGAGAATGTAAACTGGGATTTGGTTTTGAGACACAGAGCGAAAGTGTGAATGTGAATGACTCAGTGGTAATAGACAGAGAAAGCGGGAGAGTGGAGTAACAAGTACTGCAGATGGCTTTTATGTGCGTGTGTGTAGGCTGTGTGTGTCAGTTCTGGTTTGGTGTTGCTCGGGGAAAGAGGGAACCTGTATTTTTGCAATAAAGTTATTACCAATGCACTCCCACAGGGGGCGTGACCACCGTCAAATCTCTTATGTCTTCATTTGTGCATAGAGCTCAGTAGAGGTGGTCTGAATTTTGGTCAGTCTGGGTGCCCCTGACCGACACTATTCCCCCCAGTCCCCGATCAGGTGCCCTGACAGACCAGAGGAGGCGCTAGTGCAGCAACCAGGATGCATACCCACATACGTCTTCCCACCAGCAGACATGGTCAATTGTGTCTGTAGGGATGCCCAACCAAGCCGGAAGTAACACAGGGATTCGAACCGGCGATCCCCGTGTTGGTAGGCAATGGAATAGATCGCTATACTACCCAGACACCCTCATGATGGAGGATTTCTTGGAGACCAGGATGATAGTGGAGCGTTTGAAGCAGGACGGCACTTCACATAGCTCAAGTGATCTATTGAAGATCTGTGTAAAGACGGGCGGCCAGCTGGTCTACGCAGACTTTCAGACAGGAGGGTGACACGCTGTCTGAGCCTGGTGCCCTCCTGATCTTCTGTCTCTGGAATAGCTGACACACGTCTTCTTCATAGATCGTCAGTGCCAATGAGGAGTCAGGGAGGAGAGGAGGGGTGATGGCAGGGGGGTGAAGTTGATTGTGTAATGTCTGAGTTGGGGCGAGTGAGGGGTGTGAAAGTGGGCTGATCATACCTGCAGTAAAACACACTCAAATAGTCAGCTAGTTGAAGGTTCTCTACAGTGTGGGTGGAGGGTTTTTTGTTTTTTGTGTAGTTGGTGATGTCCTGCAGGGCTCTCCACACAGACGCAGGATCATTAGCTGAAAACCTGTTTTTTTGGCTTTTCCGTGTAGCCCCTTTCAGCTATTCTGATTTCTTTTGTCAGTGTGTTCCTGGCCTGATTGTACAGGATCCGGTCTCCATTCCTGCCGGCCTCCTCCTCAGACTGATGAAGTTGCTTGAGTTTTGCTCTGAACCAGGGCTTATTGTTATTGAACGTGCAGAAAGTTTTGATGGGCACACACACGCACTCACAGACGATGATGTAAGATGTCACAGTGTCAGTAAGTTCATCCAGGTCTGTAGATGCAGCCTCAAAAACACTTCAATCGGTGCAGGCCTGAAGGTCCAGTTTTGACTCACTGGTCCATCTCACAGTTTTAATCACATACTTTGCAGATTTTAGTTTCTGCCTGTAGGTTAGGAGAAGATGAACCAGTCAGAGATCAGAGAGTCCCAAAGCTGCACAGGGGACAGAGCGATAGGCGTCCTTTAATATTGTATGGTAATGATCCAGAGTGTTTTTGTCCCAAAACAGCATGTTCATACTGGACTTGAACCCCTTGTCACCCACAGGAAAGGACTTGGTCTTATGGATTGAGCTATCGTTGCCCTATCAACCAGAGGTTAAGAAAGAGTCTTTCGACTGATGCCAGGATGAATAGAGTCATAACAGTGTTCTAGATGAGAGAAGATAAAAGAATGAGCATTTGATCCCAGATTTTTCAACAACGGACATGTTTCGATTTTAGGAGTGGTTCCCAGCTGCACAACTCTGCTTTCCTTTGCATCAAAGCAAAAATCAAATATTATTCACATTTTTATACCAACTGGATTTACATTGTCTTACAACTTGCTGAGTTCGTATTCAATCGAGTTTGTGATGTCTCGGAGAAACTTGTAGGTGCATCAGCAATGTTCTACGTGATGAGCACGAACCAAAGCTAGTTGGGTGTTATGTTCATGATCCCCACAAAAGGTCGAAGAATGTCAATGAACACTGAACGGTCAAGGTAAGATTCACCTGAATTCAAACCAACTTTCTCTCATATCAGCCACTGCACGATCATTAGATACTTTGATAATGGCAGCCTCTGTACTGTGGCGTGCTTCACAAACCAGTTGGAGTTTGTCAAGGGTGTCTTATAATTCATCATAGATACAAGTTGAACTGAAAAAACTTTCTCTAAAACCTTACTCAGGAACATAAGTTTGGAGCCTACAGCTTCTGGGAATCCAGAGATCTGTGGTGGGTTTTTAATGAGGGGCTGACCCCACTGGATGTTGAAAAAAGAGAATATCAGTTGCCAGTGAGTTATTAATCAACGTTAAAAACAAGATAGGAAAAACGGGCAAAAACATCTTTCAGGAGTTTTGTATGCACAACACCAGGGTGAGATCATGTGAGAGATACCGCCTCCGCAAGTAGTGAGGGGAGAAATGGATTTATTAGAAGTAAAAACAACAGTAATTTCCTTTTTACATTTAAGTTTTGTCAGGGAAGTAATATTAACAACCTTACATTTCACAAACTATTTGTTAAAGAACTTGATGGCTCTTTATTTTGGAGGGCTTCACTCATTCAGTTTGGGAGAGCAAAAATTATACAGAGTATTACATTAAATGGGACGCCTCTATTCTAAGAGATTACATTAGAGAAGGAAATATACAGAGTATTACATTAAATGGGACGCCTTTATTCTAAGAGATTACATTAGAGAAGAAAACAGCTCCAGTGTCTTTGACCCCCCCCCCACGATATTTTTGAGGTGTTTCACTATGCCATATAGTAGCTATAAGATTTATGTTTTATTTATTTTTGGCTCATCTCACCTTGAAGCTCTGCTGTTCCCCTTAAGCCGTGGCAAGGGGCTTTCGGTCTCTAAAAGCAGAACGGTGTAGTTAAGCAGGTTGTGCTGAAAAGGGTTAGGATAAGCGCCTCGGTACTAAAGTGCAACACTGCGGCATTATAAAAAGAGGCATCCGCTCTGAACGGACTGAATACGTGCCAGCAAATGTAGAGTTTGAAAAGCAGAGCAAAAAAACAAAAACAAAACACTCGGCGTTGGTTGGATGAGTGCACCTACTGATTTAACAAGCTTTGTGACAAGACGCATAAACATCGCTTTTACGTCTCAGCGCAATTTAGAACCGAGCCTGAATGACAGAACCCCATGGGAACCACGCTGCAGTTTTTGCATTAACCACTAGATGTCAGCATCGATAAGACCGCACCAAAGTCACCCGGCTGTCACTTCATTCATTCTGCTGCCACACTGCCTCATCCGCTAACGCCACAGAGTTGTGCACGCACTCATGCGCACCCAGACGCACACGTGTACGTATACATGTGCCCACCCTCGGGCAGAAACGTCACGCGCTCACACGCACGAGCACAGACACAGACACACACACACTGCACGCAAACAAACTTTTTTTTTGCTGTGAAAGTTTTGTTGAAGATGACCGTGACAGATAAGAGTTGGACAGCAGTTCTTGTTAAGGAAACAGAGAGTGGAATGGACGACATCCGTGTTGGGGCAAAGTAAAGAATAGAGGAAGGGCAGCGAAGGCAGGGTGCCAATCAATAACCATTACATTTCACACCTTCCTCTCCCCAGGGCAGAACCGGTGTGTTTGATTGTTCTCATGTGCATTATGTGTGTGTGTGTGTGTGTGTGTGTGTGTGTGTGTGTGTGTGTGTGTGTGTGTGTGTGTGTGTGTGTGTGTGTGTGTGTGTGAGAGAGAGAGAGAGAGAGAGAGAGAGAGAGAGAGAGAGAGAGAGAGAGAGAGAGAGTGTGTGTGTGTGTGTGTGTGTGTGCGTGCGTGCATGCGTATAAGTGACACACATTTTTCAGTCGTACTGTATTTGCAACATGATTTAAAGCCAAATATATATGCCGTCATTCTCATCTGTAACACTGAAGGTCAGCCTGTCTGGTTAATCTGCGTCACCCTCTAACTCATTTACTCTGACTTTTCTGTCAATCACAGACCTGTAGCAGTCACAAGCATTGGGGAAAGAAGTAATCACACAGGGTGGCAACTGGCACACTCCAAAAAAATGTCTCGTCATTATTTTAGTCAGCATTTGACAAAGTAGGCCACCAGTTGCCATTGTGTGCCCATTACTCCATCCACATAACACAACTATGTTTTGGCCCATTTACTACAAATCGAGTGTACTTTTCATTACCCCCGACCATTTTCCGAAACATAGACTGCAGTGTTGTAGATTTTGGAATAATTACTGTAATTCCCTTCTTCTTCTTTCGGCTTGTTCCCTGTTTCTCAGGGGCCGCCACAGTGGATTTGATAGTTTCCAGTGGTACCCTGTGAGGGCACAGCACCGATGGCAGCCGTTGTTAACTCAAGCCTTGACCGATCCAGTATGGTCCTGTCAATCTGCGTAATGATTTGGCAAAATTTTACGTAATTACCCTAATTAGTTTAGGGTCTCTAGTTTTAATTACCCTAATTTCCTATTTTTTTCTTTTGTTCTTTGGCAAACATTCATGTGGCCAGAAGTGATTTGAATTAGTGTTTGAATTTTGTCTGCAAAACAATCTATATTTTCCAAGGACCATAGCCGGATTAACCCACCAGGGGCCCCGGGGCACACACATGTCCATTGCCCCCCCCCCCCCCCCGTCCCGTCAGATAGGCTGTGCAAACAATACTAAACACTGTTAAATGTAAACCTAATGCAAATACCCAACATGGTAGTCGACACTATGCCAATCTGCATGGGATTCGGATGGCGACTACAAAGTACAACACAATTTTGAATCACAAAACAAACAGATGAGAATAGCAGCTCACAGCATCGCAAACATATAGCGAAGCCCTCTTCCCACTTACAACGGCTTACCAACAGGAAATAAATGTTTGTTTTAGAGCAAATAATCTAGTGAAATATGGGCATATTTTGGTAATACTGTTTAATTATTTTTCAGTATGGACATTCTAGCTAGCACATGTATGTAACTATACACAATGAAACAATGAATTTGAGCATAAGCATCGAGTTTGCGCTATGTCAGACTTTATTGCACTCTCAACGCTACAATGTAAACACAAGGCACATGTTGCACTCTTAATTGCTAAAATGTAAACATACTGCCTGTATGAGACTGTAGCTTGGGGCCCTGCATCAATAGAGACTTTGTAGCTTAGGGCCCTGCATCAGTAGAGACTGTAGCTTGGGGCCCCGCATCAATAGAGACTTTGTAGCTTAGGGCCCTGCATCAGTAGAGACTGTAGCTTGGGGCCCCGCATCAATAGAGACTTTGTAGCTTAGGGCCCTGCATCAGTAGAGACTGTAGCTTGGGGCCCCGCATCAATAGAGACTTTGTAGCTTGGGGCCCTGCATCATTAGAGACTGTAGCTTGGGGCCCCGCATCAATAGAGACTTTGTAGCTTAGGGCCCTGCATCAGTAGAGACTGTAGCTTGGGGCCCCGCATCAATAGAGACTTTGTAGCTTAGGGCCCTGCATCAGTAGAGACTGTAGCTTGGGGCCCCGCATCAATAGAGACTTTGTAGCTTAGGGCCCTGCATCAGTAGAGACTGTAGCTTGGGGCCCCGCATCAATAGAGACTTTGTAGCTTGGGGCCCTGCATCATTAGAGACTGTAGCTTGGGGCCCCGCATCAATAGAGACTTTGTAGCTTAGGGCCCTGCATCAGTAGAGACTGTAGCTTGGGGCCCCGCATCAATAGAGACTTTGTAGCTTGGGGCCCTGCACCAGTAGAGACTGTAGCTTGGGGCCCTGCATCAATAGAGACTTTGTAGCTTGAGGCCCTGCATCAGTAGAGACTGTAGCTTGGGGCCTCTCATTAATACAGACTAGCATGGGCCCTGCATCGTGACACAGGGTTGGAACAAATGTCCCCTTGTAGGGTATGAGTGGGCATCCCTACTATATGCGAACACAATACCCCTGACCTTTTGGGGTCCGTAATCCAGCCTAGCCAAGGACTACCCAGCAAACAAAAGAACGTCCCCAGCATGTCCCCTACAGGTCCTCTCCGAATGTCCGGTAAATGCCATTGTTTAGGGTTTTCATTACGTAATTTTCACATTATTTTCACAACGTTTCATTAATGTCGGGGACGTTACTGTAAGACGTTCAAAGAACATCAACAACATCTCGCAATGACGTCCCGGGGACGTCTGGAGGACTTAACATCCCTGTAATGTCCTTGGGACGTTCCCTGAACGTTGCGCAATAACATCCCCATGATGCAATAAAAACCCCATACAACGGAGAGGACCTTTAGGGGACGTGCTTTGAACGTCCCACAATAACATCCCCGTGACGTCCCGGGGACGTCTGGAGAACTTCCCCTAACATCCCTGTAATGTCCTCGGGACGTTACGGCGATGTCTCACGATAATGTCCCCAGGACGCCTACAGGACTTTCCCCTAACGTGTCTGTAATGTCCCGAGGACATTACCGGCGATAATGTCCCCGTGACGTAATGAAAACCCTACACAATGACATTTATCGGATGTTCGGAGAGGACCTTTAGGGGACGTGCTGGGGACGTTTTTTGTTTGCTGGGTATTTTCTGACGGGAAAATCCGTGCTTAATTCATTCAATGGCCGAGCCCCACTGAACGCGATTTACAACAAACTTGTTTTCCCTCCATTGACGTTGCACTGGACGCGGGCGTGTCAAACGAGGGATGACGGGATATATTGCGATGCAAACCAAACTCGCGAACATGGATGGGACAGAAGTTGAAGTTCAGCGAACGTTATGCTAATGAGGGTGCCATTTGCAGCGCGATCAGCCATTAACAAGGACAAACAAGACTTGGTTTGTTCCGAAAGTCGTTCCTTTGGGAGTTTTGTTTTCCTGCTTCTCTCCAGGCTGGTAATGCCCACAAGTCATCAACTTGAAAAGGTGGACACGAGTCCATGCTAATACATCTTGTTCAGTGGTGCTCGCCTGCAATTGGATGTTGGAGAGTCGCCTTTTCTTTGAAAAATGTTCAATTCTTCAGCAGAAAACGCCCTTCATCACCCTACAACTTTCTCTCTGCTGTTCAACCAGAGGAGCAAAATGGCGGGCCGTCTCAAATGATCCATTTACTACAAAAAGAAAGACCCAGACTGACCTCTCTGCCGCTCCATGTTTTAGTGAAATAAATGCTTTTTTCCATTCCATTATCCAAGCCGCTTATCCGAATTCGGATGGCAGGATGCTTAGGCCTATTCCAACAGTCATTGAGCGGCAGGCGGGGAGACACCCTGGACAGGCCGCCAGTCCATCACAGGGCCCACACATTCACACCTAGGGACAATTTAGTACGGCCAATTCACCTGACCTACATGTCTTTGGACTGTGGGAGGAAACCGGAGCACCCAGAGGAAACCCACACAGTCACGGGGAGAACGTGCAAACTCCACACAGAGGACGACCTGGGATGACCCCCAAGGTTGGACTACCCCGGGGTTCGAACCCAGGACCTTCTTGCTGTGAGGCGACCGCGCTAACCACTGCGCCACCGTGCCGCCGGAATAAATATATTTTTCTAATAATAGTATTGATAAGGCCAAATTAGTATAATTACATAGCTTATTTACATTTCGCTGATGCTGGCACACAAGTGATGGACAGGCGACTCTGTGGCTGCTTAGCAACAGCAAAAGGCTCTTACTGCGTGCAGACAATGCATCTAGACAATGCAGTCGTGGGGATCTGGGCTTTTGGGTGAAAAAGCATTATGGCGTGTTCAAATTGTAATCCAGTGTCATTGCAGCCTAAATGGTCATATCCCAAGCAAGTGTCAAGTGTCTGCAAGTTGATTTTCATATCGTACTAAAGCGAATGGAAACCAGCGGCCACTTGGAAGGTAGAAAAAAAAGGCATTAAAACAAAAACGTGCACAGACACAGGTCACGTCCTCTAAACAAGCCAAAGCATAAAGAAGGGGTACAACTCCAGGAACAAAACACAAGTAGATGCAAGGCTGTGAAGAGAGAGAGGCAGAATAAGTTGTCAGAATAAATGTATCGCGGCGTCATTGAGAGATGTCGCCCAGGGCATTTAAGTTGCCCCACCACTTCGGCCTTACCCCCCACCCCCACCCACCCAGAAAGAATGAGTCGTGTCGTCTGCAGTGATTCAGTCTGTTTTTTTTCTCTCTCCTCTTCTGTTCTCACCATCTTTTCATCCCACTCATCCGCCGGCCCAGTGATCGTGCTTGACTTTTGTGCTGCCTCCGGAAGAGCTGCGCACGTGCCGAGAGCTCACGTGCGCCCCGGTGGCAGACAGGCGCTAGCTTGCTCTCTGAATGAGAAACATCTTGGGCTAAAAATAACCTGCCGGCGTAGGAGGCCGGGGAGCAGGGAAAGACGACAGGGGAGAGAAATAGAAACCGTGGGTTATTTTTACCCAGCGTCCCTCCGCTGAATCCTAAAGCGTGACTGCTCGAAAAAAAGAAATCACACTTTTCATCTATTAGCTATTTCAGCCTGCATCCCAGTGCGCAATGGGTTGCCCATTCCTGCTTCCTGTGCAACTGAACATTTTATTTTTTTTCCCCAAGGAGGGGAGTCCAGTCAATGGGGGCTTTGATTACGACTCTGGACGAAAGGAGACATTGTTCTATTTACGCCCACGACCACCAACAGACCAACGCACACTTTAACTAAACTCTGTGCAAACAAAGAGGTGCATCCTTGTCGACAGGCTGAGCAGTGATGCTTCAGTTAGCCTCACGGACAGGAGCAAGCTTTGCTAGCAGATGGATGGATTTGCACAGAATGATGCAGAGCGACAGTGTTTGACATCAGACACAATAGAAATGATAAAAAAATGAAAAACGTGAAATGAAACAGCCACGCACGCACGCACACGCGCGCACAAACACACACACACATCACTTTCATCTCTTATTTGATTTCACAGCGCAACCGATTTTCAGAGGATGCAGTGGAGTTTCCTTTCTACCAAAACACACACGCACACGCACGCGCACACACACACGCGCACACGCACACGCACACGCACACACACACACACACACACTTAGATACACTGCACTGGCATGCTGCACTGTCACCTAGCAACCCACACGTGCAAGCCATGGTTACCCAGCTATCGTTGAGAGGATGGAGACACTCTCGCTCACTCTCTCACTGACGCACAAACTCACCAACTCAGTCATTTACTCATTCATTCAATTTGTCTCACACTGACATACTCATTGGTTTTCTTTTTCTTTCTCTTTCTTGGCTTTCTCTTTCATTTACTGAAATAAGAATACTCTCACATATACTAGAGACACACACAGAGAAGTAGACGAACAGAGACACCCCCCCCCCACACACACACACAGTTTAGATCCTTGGCAAAACCGTCTGTTTCCTACAGAATGAAAACCAATGCTCCCATAACTGTGGTTTTGCCCTTAACCCCCCGTCAGAGTAAGCAGAGCTGTTTTGTTTTCTTTAATCCTCCGTCTCTTCCCCGTCTCTGGTGGCTCTCTCCCGTGTTGGAGCAGGACAGAGATTGAGGGTATTTAGTGTGCATAGTGAAAAACCACTTGTGTTTTAGTGGGTGGAATAATAGCTGATATGGAGATATGTGGACTGGCAATAATCACTGCAATTGTAATTATCAGAATCACTCCCGTTGACTGAGCACCAGCAATAAAATCCTGTGTGTGTGCGCGTGTGTGTGTGTGTGTGGGGGGGTTGTGTGTGCGTAAGTTTGTGTGCACATATGCATGCAGCCTGATGTGAATTTCCCTGCGAATGGATTCATGTGTGCGTGATTCTGCGTACATATGTGCAGTCATGTGGGTGTGTGCGCATTGGGGAATCGTCCCGGTCCCAGATGAACCCTTAATCTGCCAAAGTAATGCTCGATGCCAAGACCATCCGGTCCATACAAACCTAACGGATCGATTTCCCAGCTACCTGCTACATCTCTAACTCGTTCACCCTTCTATCCCTTTTAATTTATCCATCTCATCCCATCATCTTCCTCCTCCATCTTTTCCCTTCCCTTCCCGCCCTCATGTCCCATCACTTCCCTCCGCCGCGCTCCTTTCCAATTCCCCTCTGTCCCAAAATTCTATTGCATCGTTTTTAATGAGAAGTGCCATAGGGACAGAGGTGAGAATGGTTGGCTGATTGGATATCAGTGACCCCATCTGACCTCTGCTAAACCCCTGTCTCATGTCATCGTTAGTTTTTTTCCCCCCCTTTATACCCCCGTCCAATGCTCCTTCCCTCTCTCCCTTCTGGTCGTTTTGGGCCTTTTTGACCCTCCCTATTCATCTTTCTCTCTCTCTCTTTGTTTCCATCTCTCGCTTCCTCCTTTTTACGTCTTTGGCTCACTCCGTCTTTTCCTCTCTTTGTCTCTGTCTTTTTGCGGTCCCATGCTCGCTTCTCTCTCGCTCGCTCTCTTTTGGATCCCCCCCCCTTTTCTTCCTGGCCAATTACCCCACTCTTCCGAGCCGTCCAGGTCACTGCTCCACCCCCTCCGCCGAGCTGGGGAGGGCTGCGGACTACCACGTCTCCTCTGATACGTACACGTGGAGTCGCCAGCTGCTTCTTTTCACCCGACAGTGAGGAGTTTCGCCAGGAGGACGGAGCGCATGGGAAGATCCAGTTCCCCCTCCCCCCAAACAGGCGCCCCGACCGACCAGAGGGGACGTTAGTGCAGTGACCAGGACACACCCACATCCGGCTTCCCACCCGCAGACATGGCCAATTGTGTCTGTAGGGATGCCCGACCAAGCCGGGGATAACACGGAGATTCGAACCGGCGATCCTCATGCTGGTAGGAAACGGAATAGACTGCAACGCTACCCAGACGCCCCACCTCTCTTTCTTTAACTGACTCATTATCTCTCTCCCGTTGCCTGTTCTGGGCGTCCTATCATTGTTCTCGCTCTCATTTCTGGTTGGTCTCTCCCTCTTTCCTTTCAGCCTCCGTTTGGCTGTCTCCCTACTTCATCCTTCCAGGTCGGGTGGCTCAACAGTTCTGGTGTCATCCAGCCCGCGTAGCTGCAGCCAGAGGACACCTTACTAATATACTGAAACAATCGATAGCAATGTCACCTGAACCCCCCCCCAAATAAATAAATAAATTAGGTGCGTAGGTTAGCTGTGGCGTTAGCTGTGACCACATGTTTTGTTTATATACAAAGTTTTGGGGAAGGGCTGGAGGCAGTGTTGACCTTTCACCAAGTCCCTGTGCTCTTCTGTACCAATGTGGACCACAGCTGAATGACTGACACGGTGGTGTGGTGTGTCCCCCCCCCCCCGTGCTTGGTCTTAACACCTTGTTGGCATCTCTCAGTCAGAGAGAGAGAGAGAGAGAGAGAGAGAGAGAATTATCTCTCATCCTCAGCCCATTTCTCTTCTCTTACTGCTAATTTGCTGACCAGCCCCTTCCCCCTCACTCCAAACCTCCGATGGCAAGATTTTAATTGGATGGTTAAGTGAAATGCAGCGCTGACCTTTGCGTGCGTGCGGCTTATGGCTGCGTTGGGTGGGTTCGTTTGGAGTCAACTCTTGGGCGATTTCCCATTACGTCCTTTGGTTGGTGTGCTCACATGGGCCGATGGTGTCCTGCAAACCAGAGTAAACATGTTTACTTTGACATGAACGTAGTGAGCCGCAATCACAGATGGACCGCTGCCTCACGAGCCTCTCCATCCGTCGCTATCTCTCTCTCTCTCTCTCTCTCTCTCTCTCTCTCTCTCTCTCTCTCTCTTTCTTGCAATCTCTTTTCTCTCCACACAACTGGCTTTGTTTGTTCACGCCTCTCTCTTCTAAGTTACCAGTGTGTGTCTGTATCTCTCTCTCTCACCGTACATCTGTCTCTGTTTGGGTCTCTAACAATCCCTCTGACAGTGTGAATCTCTCTCTCTCTCTCTCTCTCTCTCTCTCTCTCTCTCTCTCTCTCTCTCTCTCTCTCTCTCTCTCTCTCTCTCTCTCTCCCTTTTGCCCTCTCTCTGGAAGACAGGCTTAGATATGGGTGTGCACTTTGCCCTCCCATGCTTCCACCATATGGTTCCTACCCATGATGCCGTGGCCTGTCGGCATTCCTCTCAGGAGACTTTATTCCAAGGGTCAATGCAGAGTCGGTGACCCTTGGACTAATCATCTTTTCTATTTTATTTTAATTCACACAAAAAAATAAATCACTTTTTATTGTTTTTGTTTTTTTAAGTGCAGGGCTGAATTTCTTCCCCAGTACACCTGTCTCCATCTTTGGCCCCCGCTCACATATTCAATCTGCTGGCTTTATAAAAGTGCTCCACTGACAGCACCGTTTTAATATATTCTATTATAATCTAATCTATAGGCCTTTTTTTGTGTGTGTACAGGACAAATGTTGCCAGATGCTCTTTCGGGTGGTAACACCATCAATTAGGACACATCAAGCTGACGTGTGATTGAGTTATGGCCTCTGTTCTATTTGTCATGCAATTTTCCAAGTCTTTAACTCCAAGCACTTATCTCCTGCCATATTGCTCCCCCCCCCCACACACACACAAGCATATGCATACTGCATGCATACAGAGGCTGCACATCACAGCTAAACTTTATACCGTGCAAACTATGTCCCGCCCCCACATTCCTAGCATGAAATCTTTCTAAACATCTAAGTACTGACCACCCTCAGAAATGTTGCATTCTTTTATGATTCTCTGTGTTTTATATACATCTCAACATCAATAATTTCCCTAATCCAAAAACCTGACATATGTCTCTCCCTTTCTCTCCATCTCTCTGCCCCTCTCTTGTTGCCCTGCGCCCTCGCAGCTCTTTTCTGTCTTCAGAAGGTCTTTCTCTGGACAACACTTCATGTCAGAATTTAGCATGGATTTTGACACTATAATGGGGCCCTCAACTTTTCATGACAGCCCGTGAAATAATGTTTCTAATGCCTTGAGTAAATCATCGACAAATCTGTCAAATCTCATGTTCTCTGTGCCAGTAATTCCTCTGGAAACACAGCAAGGCCTCCGTAGAAGCCAAAACCCCATTTCATCCTTGGCCGTGACATTTCTATGAAACAGAATAATGGATATTTCTGCTACAGGAGTCAAAACAAACATTTGACAGCTACAACAATCAGCTGTCTCCCGTCGTCCCATTATCTCGAAGTAGCTTCTGTGCCTCCATTACGTATTTGTCTGATTTTTCTCTACTTCATCACCATTTGAAGGCGACTCAAAACAAAAATCCAGTCAACGTTTCAGAGCATGAATAACACCGATTATCTCGTTACAGTGGCACCTGTCAAGGGGATGGGACATGCGAAACAGCAAGTGAACAGTCAGTTCTTGAAGATGATGTGTTGGAAGCAGGAAAAATGGGCAAGTGTCAGGATCTGAGTGACTTCGAAAAGGGCCTAAATGTGATGGCTAGAAAATGGTAGGTCTTCTGGGGGGTTCCCAGTATGCATTGGTCAGTACCTACCAAAAGTGGTCAGAAGGACAACTGGTGAACCAGTGACAGGGTCTTTTTTCTAAATTGTTTTTTACAACTTTATTCATCCCTGTGGGGCAATTCTTTCTCTGCATTTAACCCATCCTAGATGTGTAGTAGCTAGGAGCAGTGGGCAGCCGCCATGCAGCGCCCGGGGACCAACTCCAGTTCGCCTTGCCATGCCTTGGTCAGGGGCACAGACAGGAGTATTAACCCTAACATGCATGTCTTTTTTGATGGTGGGGGAAACCGGAGCACCCGGAGAAAACCCACCACAGAAACAGGGAGAACATGCCAACTCCACACGGAGGACGGCCTGGCATGACTCCCAAGGTTGGACAACCCCCGGGGGTTTGAACCCAGGACCTTCTTGCCGTGAGGCGACAGCACCAACCACTGGGCCACCGTGTCGCCCAGTCTAGAATAATTATAATAATAAAATGGAAACACATACCACAGCACTTGAGTTACAATAAATTTAAATATCAGAATCAGAATGAAATATCCAGTAAAATATCCAGCGTTCATGTTGTCCAGTCTTACAGGGGCCAATATGTGTATTAGCAGTTCAGTGTTAAAGGTGGGGGGAGGGGCTACCTGCGGGGGGCACATTATGTTCCTGATTCTGACCGCCTGGGGGAAGAAGCTGTTTTTCATCCTACTTGTTGGGTTTTGATGCACCTGTATCTCATCCCAGATGGGAAGATAGAAAACAGGCTGTAGGACGGGTGATTGGGCTCTCTGGTGACGCTGGAGACTCTGGTTGTAAATCTCTGGCAGGGAGGGGAGAGGGGAGCCAATGATCTTCCCCGCTGTCTTCACTTTCCTGTTTAATTGGTGCCGTTCAGTCACCAGAAGGTGATGCAGTTGGTCAGAATACTTTCAGCGGTGCCCCTGTTATTTTTATCTAACCTTTATGTTGCAAAGTGTGTTAGGACACCTCGGTGTGATAATGCACTATATATGAACTCTGACTTGACTTGACTTGACTTTATTTAACCAGGAAAAGGCTCAATGAGATTAAAAATCTCTTTTACAAGAGCGTGGCCAAGACAGGTAGCAGCACAACTGACAGGGTTGCAGACGTGCAAACATGTAACGATCCATCCATCCATTACCCAAGCAGGGTCGCGGGATGCTGGAGCCTATCCCAGCAGTCATTGGGCGGCGGGCAGGGAGACACCCTGGACAGCTCGCCAGTCCATCAACATGTAACAATGTACAATAAAATTTTAAAAAATCACAGAACCATATCAAAAATATTCATACAAGGGGAGTCCGAGTAGCGTGGCAGTCTATTCTGTTGCCTACCAACACGGGGATCGCCGGTTCGAATCCCCGTGTTACCTCCGACTTGGTCAGGCGTCCCAACAGACACAATTGGCCGTGTCTGCAGGTGGGAAGCCAGATGTGGGTATGTGTCCTGGTCGCGGCACTAGCGCCTCCTCTGGTCGGTTGGGCGCCTGTTCGGGGGGGAGGGGGAACTGGGGGGAATAGCCTAATCCTCCCACGTGCTATGTCCCCCTGGTGAAACTTCTCACTGTCAGGTGAAACTCCTCACTATCAGGTGAAAAGAAGCGGCTGGCGACTCCACATGTATCAGAGGAGGCATGTGGTAGTCTGCAGCCCTCCCCGGATTGGCAGAACGGGAGGAGCCACGACCGGGACGGCTGGGAAGAGTGGGGTAATTGGCCGAATGCAATTGGGGAGAAAAGGGGGGGGGGCAAATAAATAAATACAAATATTCATACAAATCATCAACATCAGGGATTATGCAGGCACAATGTGAAACAGTCAAGACATCTGCAGTAGATGTGCCTGCCTCCAAATCATTAACGGATACTTTAAATGCATTCAGTAAGACCAGCTTCTGAACACTCAGGTCATTTTGCAGCTAATTCCAGGCAGAGGGAGCAGCATAATTAAACACCCTTTCCCCCAATTCAGTATAGGCTTTAGAGACAGATAGTAAGACTAAGTCCTGGGAGCGGAGACAATAACCTCCCGTGCTTTTCTGAAGGATGTAGACCTATAGGTAAGATGGAAGCAAACCAAGAATAGCCTCATAAATAAAAGATATGCCAATGGTTAAGTCTATGGGTGGACAAGGCAGACCTATAAAAGGTGACGAGGGCCGGGATGGGGAGACTTGCTCTCTTTAGTCTCCGGAATGGGCGGAGGCACTGTGGCGCCTTCCTAACAATGGCCTTGGTGTTGATTGATGAGGTCAGGTCTTCTGCCAGGAACTGCCCCAGGAACTTTGTGTTGCCGTCCCTCTCCACAGTGCTACCATCAAGGCTCAGCGGAGGGTGATGTTGCAAGTGGGACCTCCTGAAGCCAGTCATCATCCACATGGTGTCATCAGTGTCAAATGAGGACAAGACTGTGATTCCAACACCATGCCATCAGCTGCTCCACCTCCATCCCGTAGTATGCAGTTTCATCTCCATTGCTGATGAGACCCACCACCATGGTATCATCGGCAAAACTTGATGTGGTTTGAATTGAAGGTGGCATTGCAGTCATGCGTAAGCAGGGTGAACTGGAAACTGCAAATACTCGTAAATACTAATTAATGTACCCTCCGACCAGATTGATAAATATTTTGATCAGCTTGTCAGTTGCCATTTGAAAATTGAAGGGGAATCTGTTGGCCTACTTGAGAGAGAGAGAGGGAGGGAGCGGGGGAGGGAGAGGAAAGAGAAAGAGTACATGTGTGTGTGTGTGTGTGTGTGGGGGGGGTGCATGTCCACAAAATAAAAGTACTATTGAGGCTGTGCATTAACTGCAACGGCATTTCAGAGGGTCAAACAGGTAGCTAGTTGTCTTCGTGGGCAGAGTCCACCACAATATTTTTTGGTCCATTTCACGCCTGTCATGCAGGTCTTCAGTGCAGTGCATCTAGCAGCCAACTGAGGGGATAGTTGGCTGCTAGATGCACTGCACTGAAGACATATTTTTATATTCATATGTGTCACTTATTTTATATTGTATTTTAAGCTTGTGCAGCACGTTGGTTCAATTGTGGTTGTTTTAAATGTGCGATATAAATAAACTTGACTTGACTTGACCCAGGTTGAATGTCAAAATGTCCTTTTCCCTTGAAGCAAAAAAAAAAAAAAGGAAAAAAAAGGGCAGAGCAACACCTAACTGTAATAGATGGTGTCAGGATGTTCTTAGTAATGCACCTCTGCAAGTGGGCCAGGGCTGGTTGTGACATGTTGAGATCCTGAAGCTCAAACATGATCATCATCATCCATGCGGCTGTTTTATGATAATTTCCAATCAAGTATTTATCTTACGCAGAGCAGATGCATATGTTGCTTCATTTTGGCACTTTACACATTCAAATGTCATTTAACACTTACGCAAACACTACTGTCCTGTCGAATAAATGCTAAATATACATTTCTGAAATAGTCTGTGCATTAGGTGGCACAGTGCCCCAGTGGTAAGCACTGTTGCCTCACAGCAAGAAGGCCCTGGGTTCGAACCCCAGGCCGTCCCAGGTCCTTTCTGTACGGAGTTTGCATGTTCTCCCCGTGTCTGCGTGGGTTTCGTCCGGGTGCTCCGGTCTCCCCCACCATCAAAAAGACATGCATGTTAGTGTTTATACTCTTGTCTGTGCCCCTGAGCAAGGCAATGGAAAGAAGAACTGGAGTTGATCCCCGGGCGCTGCAGCTGCCCACTGCTGCTACACAATAGGATGGGTTAAATGCAGAGGGTAAATTTCATTTGTATGTATGCACAAAATGATTAATGAAGAGTATTCTATTGTATTATGCGCTGTCCATCAACACCAATGAAGCCCTCATATGTATGCCGTCTTATGCTCCTGTCATTTCTTGTGACAGGTCTAAGAGCTCTGTGATGGTGGTAATACCTGACACAACAGGTGAACATTATAAGCCACCAGGCAGAACGGAAATCCTGCAATACGGTGGGTCCCCGAGGACTGGTTTGAAAACCACTATTCCAAAAGATTAAGAAATGTGGATGTCAATAAAAAAAAAAAGACCATGAGATCCGAGAGAGTGATGTGAGGGACTAAAGGTAGTCTATACCCACTGTAGCTTCATCTCTCTAATTCCCCTCTTATCAATAGAGAGAGAGAGAGACTAGAGAGGCTCCACATCGTCTCCCATTGACCTTGTAAAACTGACTGCTTTGTGTGTGTTTGTATGGATTCAAGAGTTAGAGTGTACGTGCAAGTATGCATGTAGACATCTGAATGTGTGTGTTCACATGCATTTAGGTGCGTGTTTGGCCTTGTGTGTACATACACTTCAGTGTCAGTATTTTTGTGTGTATGTGTGAGTACTTATGTGTATATATGTACAGGTGCAAGAGAATGTGAGAGACTTTTCTTGTTATATGTGAGAGAAAAGACAAAAAGGTGGGGGGGGGAAGAAGTACAACAAAATCACTAATGTATACAGGTGCATCTCAAAAAATTAGAGTATTGTGGAAAAGTTCATTATTTTCCGTAATTTAATTCAAAAAGGGAAACTTTCATATATTCTAGATTCATTACACATAAAGTGAAATATGTCAAGCCTTTTTTGTTTGAATCTTGATGATTACGGCTTACAGCTCATGAAAATCAAAAATCCAGTATCTCAAAATATTAGAATATTACGTAAGACCAATCAAAAAAAGGATTTATAATACAGAAATCGACCTTCTGAAAAGTATGTTCGTTTGTGCACTCAATACTTGGTCGGGGCTCCTTTTGCACGAATTACTGTATCAATGCGGCGTGGCATGGAGGCAATCAGCCTGTGGCACTGCTGAGGCGTTATGGAAGCCCAGGTTGCTTTGATAGCGCCCTTCAGCTCGTCTGCATTGTTGGGTCTGGTGTCTCTCATCTTCCTCTTGACAATACCCCATAAGCCACAGAAGGTTATTGCTGAAAGGGCTGGCTGTTTGCAGAGTGCTGTATCAAAGCATATCCATGGAAAGTTGACTGGAAGGGAAAAGTGTGGCAGGAAAAGGTGCACAAGCAACAGGGATGACCGCAGCTTTGAGAGGATTGTCAAGCAAGGCCGATTCAAGAACTTGGGAGAGCTTCACAAGGAGTGGAGTGAGGCTGGAGTCAGTGCATCAAGAGCCACCACGCACAGACGTGCCCAGGAACTGGGCTACAAGTGTCTCATTCCTAGTGTCAAGCCACTCCTGAACCTGAGACAACATCAGAAGCGTCTTACCTGGGCTAAGGAGAAAAAGAACTGGACCGTTGGTCAGTGGTCCAAAGTCCTATTTTCAGATGAAAGTAAAGTTGCATTTCATTTGGAAATCAAGGTCCCAGAGTCTGGAGGAAGAGTGGAAAGGCACAGAATCAAAGTTGCTTGAAGTCCAGTGTGAAGTTTCCACAGTCAGTGATGATTTGGGGTGCCATGTCATCTGCTGGTTTTGGTCCACTGTGTTTCAACAAGCCCAGAGTCAAGACAGCCGTCTGCCATGAGATTTTAGAGCACTTCATGCTTCCGTCTGCTGACAAGCTTTATGGAGATACTGATTTCATTTTCCAGCAGGACTTGGCACCTGCCTACAATGCCAAAACTACCATGGTATTACTGTGCTTGATTGGCCAGCCAACTCACCTGACCTGAACCCCATAGATGGTATTGTCAAGAGGAAGATGAGAGACACCAGACCCAACAATGCAGATGAGCGGAAGGCTGCTATCAAAGCAACCTGGGCTTCCATAACACCTCAGCAGTGCCACAGGCTGATTGCCTTCATGCTACGCTGCATTGATGCAGTAATTCGTGCAAAAGGAGCCCCGACCAAGTGTTGAGTGCACAAACGAACATACTTTTCAGAAGGTCGACATTTCTGTATTATAAATCCTTTTTTTGATTGGTCTTATGTAATATTCTAATATTTTGAGATACTGGATTTTTGATTTTCATGAGCTGTAAGCCGTAATCATCAAGATTAAAACAAAAAAGGCTTGACATATTTCACTTTATGTGTAATGAATCTAGAAAATATGAAAGTTTCCCTTTTTGAATTAAATTACGGAAAATAATGAACTTTTCCACAGTATCCTAATTTTTTTTAGATGCACCTGTATATGTTAGTGATTTTGTTGTACTTCTCCCCCCTACCTTTTTCTCCCCGATTGTACATGACCAATTACCCCACTCTTTCAAGCCATTCCGGTCGCTGCTCCACCCCCCTCTGCCGAGCCAGGGAGGGTTGCAGACTACCACATGCCTCCTCCCATTCTTGTGGAGTCGCCAGCCGCTTCTTTTCAACTGACAGTGAGGAGTTTCGCCAGGGGGATGTAGCACGTGGGAAGATCACACTATCCCCCCCTCCCCCCCGAACAGGTGCCCCGACCGACCAGAGGAGGCGCTAGTGCAGCAATCAGGACACAGAGCCACATCCGGCTTCCCACCCACAGACACGGCCAATTGTGTCTGTAGGAACACCCGACTAAGCCGGAGGTAACACGGGGATTCGAACCAGCAATCCCAATGTTGGTAGGCGACGGAATAGACCGCTATGCTACCCGGACGCCCGATTTTGTTGTACTTCTGTATATATATTGTGTGCGTGTGTGTGTATGTATGAGCGTTTGTGCGTATGAGTGTGGTTTCATTTGTACATGAACGTTTAAATATGACTATTCACCCGAAAGGGCAGTCACATACATTTGTGGTAGCAAAACTAGTTCAAAAGTTAAGAGATTTTTGCAAGGGTAAGTAGTGAGTAATGTGTGTGTGAGTGGTAAGATGTGTGTGTGAGTGGTAAGATAACGGATATGAGAATATTTTGGTGCATGTGAGAGGTACAAGAGAATGGATGAGAACACTGTTTTGTGTATGTGAACAATGCTCTAGTACAATGGTATGTGGCCATATGCCATTGAGATCCATGTGTGTGCAGGTCTTTCCTCTAACTCAACATTACACCAGTTAATTTCCCTCAGTAACATGGCTCTCCATGACACATGGTTGAATATCATGGCTGTTGTGCACATGTGAGGAAAAAAAAACAAAAAAACCCAAAACCAAAAAAGCAGTGAAGGCAAGAACTAGATTTGTGTTGGTAAGAATAATATTTTTATGCATGAGGAAAAATTGAGAATGCAAGAGACATTCTTGCGTATGTTGCAGTGATGAATGGCAGAGCAATTTCTTGTAAACATCGGGGTGAAACCAGCGAATGTGAGAGGCTTTTCTTGTTATATGGAGAGAAAAGACAAAAACATGCAAGAGCAATTTTTGCTGGGGTGAGAAAGGTCTCATATGAAATGGCTTAAAAAACAGCCCCTCACCTCGCACTTACAGAGGGTGCACCTACGTGTACTCACACACACACACACACACACACACACGCACACACACACACACACACACACACACACACACACACACACACACACACACACACACACACACATCCACACACACTCGCACTCCAACCCATCACGGCTGTTTCACAGCTGAAAAATGTTAATGAATACCCGCTCAGAGAAGGAGCGATGCGGTGTGATCAGACTAACTGTCAGTTGCTATAGAATCAAGACAAAGGGACATAAAGATCTCACCTTCTCTCCTCAACTATCTCTCTTTTCAATCTGCTGCCCTCTCTCTCTCTATCTCTCTCTGTCCCTCTTTCTCTGCCTCTCACTATAGAGCCCTGCAAGGACCACAAACTCCAGCCCTAGCCCGGCATGGGCCCGATAAAGTCTGCAATTTTTCAGCCAAACTGTCACGTGTAACACACGCATACATGCGTGTATAGAAAATGTATAATATAATCAATATATTTCACACGGGCCTATGTGTTCTCTGCACATGTATGGGAAGTTGAATGAGCCCGAGCCCGGCCCAAATCGACTCAGTGTGTGGGACCTGATGGGACCCCACTGACTTGCAGACCTCTACCTCTCACTCTCTTTCTCTCTGTCTGTCTCCCAAAGCAATAATACCTGCATGTCTTTGTAAATGTTCAATGTGCACGTGAGTGTGTCGTCACATGCATATATGTGAGTATGACTATGATCAAAAATATTTCTGTGTGCGCGTGTGTTTATGTTTTCATAAGCACGGCTGCGTGGGTGTATACATTTGTACTGTATGTGTATGATTGTGTATAAACCTTGGTGCATTCATGTGCGCTTTGGTGTGTGTGTGTGTGTGTGTGTGTGTGTGTGTCTGCAGACCTGTGTCAGTGCACAGATATGCAGTGGGATTAGAGCTGGATTAATGGTAAGTCTCATAAAACAGAGTGATCCCATCTTCCAATTCCGCTGGCAATCCCTGGCATCCCTAATCCCTGCTCCTGGTGCTGCTTAGAAACCCAGAGGCCTCAGCGAAATCCAGCTCTATACGTCCACAATACTTAAACTCTCTCTCTCTCTCTCCTCCTTTCTCTCATCTGTCTCTGTGGTCTGTGACCCTACTATTTCGTCTATCTCTGTTTCTCCATCTCTCGCCCTTCTCTCTCTGCCAGCATTATGTCTCTTTTTTTCATTCACTTCTCTCAGACTCTGTCATTATCCTCTTCCCTCTCCTTCACTGACATTTTCACCACAATGCTGTCTCTCCCATCGATCCTTTATTCTGCTTTGTTTAGTCAGCCTTCTTCTTTTTCCCCATTCCCCTTCACTCTTACGTATGTCTGTCCACTAATACACACACATAAACACGCACACGTGCACGCGCGTACACTCACATGGTTCAACACATAACCTTGGGTGATGGTCCACAGCCTACAAGATTATGCCTTTTGTCCTCCAATCACCTGCTGCTGGTGTGCTACACACCGTTACTTATTAAATGCGTCACCACAGAGTTCTGTGAACACATATTAGCTATGAAAAAAAAACAAACATCCAGAATGTTTAGCATTCTAAAATATACAACTGCCATCTGGATTTACAATATAAGGCAAATAAACAGCAGAGTCTGATTTCATCCTACATCTTACCAAGAGCCTTGGGGTCCCTGTTCAATTGTAAGTCACTTGTTTGAAGAGCTGGAATGCTATCATTGAGTACCTTTGTGTAAAAACAATACCGTGCCCTCCTCAGAGAGATTTCAAGGCCGAATTGGCGGGAAAAGTGAATACATTTCCATGATCCTGTTAACATTCTTTAGCCCTTTGCTGCGTTGATTCATCTGATCCCGAGGCGCTGACGTCGTCTCAGATAGCCAGCCATCAATAGGCCATGCAGAAAAATGTTTCATTGTGAAGTTGTGATGAGGGTATCAAAAAAAGAAAAAAAGAAAGAAAGAAAAACACCAAACCAACCCATGACTTAGAGAGCCATTACACCATCACATATTTGAATACTTTGCAAAGACAGTTGTGTCACAGTAGTGAGTGAGATCCATGGTGCATGTGCAAATGAAGCGCTTACATTTCTCTAGTTTTACTTTCAGATTTTACCCAGCACAATGCTCAGCATGCGACATGAGAAACCGTGTTTTGTTTTTGTTGCCGTGCACGTTCAGCAGCCACAGAAACGTCAGAGCCGGCGCTCAGCAACAGCCATGAGCCCTGGCGAGAACAGCAGGCTGTTGTTCATCATCTCCGACTGACGGATGTAGGTCGACTCAGGCACACAGCGTAGCATCCTACCATATTGGCTGTGGACACTATGACTGGCAGAGTAGGCCCCCCAATGGATGCTGCTAATGACACGCCCACACGCACCTATGGCACCAGGTATGTGAAGGTGTGTTTTGGCCGGTGGTGTTTTGGCTGGGACTTCATCATGGCAAACGTATGGCTGCCCCTCCTGGGCAGGAATTTCCTGTGCGCCTATGGGCTGCTGGTGGATCTGATGAACCGCCACTTGATCGACACCGTTTCTTTCTGTTCATACCCATGTACGCTGGGAGGAGCGGGGACGACCGGGCTGTCCAACATGATTGCTGTCGGGGATGAATGTCAACGCCTCCTCGTCGAGTTTCCAGACTTCACCGTACCTGTTTTCTCTTCAGCAGTGGACAAGCATGGGGTGGAGTACTACATCGCCACCACCGGCCCCCCAGTTTACACACACACACACACACACACACACACGGCGCCTCGACCTGGCCAAGCTCACCATCGCCAGAATGGAGATCGCTACTATGGAACGCCTCGGCATCCTGCGCCACTATGACAGCCCGCAGGCTTCCCCCCTGCACATGATAATGAGGGCTGATGGTGACTGGAGCCCATGCGGCGATTACCGCCGCCTCAACACCGCCACGACCCCCGACTGCTACCCTGTCCCACACATTCAAGATTTCTCCGCCCACCTGGCGGGGACTACCATTTTCTCCAAGGTGGACTTGGTGTGGGGCTCCCACCAGGTGTTGGTCCACCCTCAGGACGTGCCGAAGACAGCAGTCATCATGCCGTTTAGGCTCAGGGTTCCTGCGGATGCCCCTTGGCCTCAAGGGAGCAGTGCAGACATTCCAGCAGCTGGCTGATGGACTCTGTGCTACAGGACATGGCGTTATTGTTTGTGTACTTTGACGACATCCTTGTAGCCAGCATATCCATGGAGCAGCACCTGACCCACCTCCGGCGACTGTTCATGTGGCTCAATGAACACAGGCTCATCATCAACCGAGCCAAGTGCCAATTCAGCCAGTCAGCCATAGACTTCCTCAGAGACCGAATCACCAAGGAACGAGCGGTCCCACTTCCTGCTAAGGTGGACACCGTGGCCAATTTATGCGCCCCAGGACCGTGAGGTCCCTGCAAGAATTCCTGGGAATGGTGAACTTTTTTAACAGGTTCATTCCCCGGGCAGCTCACATTATGTGGCCCCTCTACGAGACCCTGCAGGGTAGGAACCCCAAAGGTGCGGTAGACTGGTCCCCAGAGACGAACAAGGCCTTAGCGGATGCTAAGGCTGCGCTGGCTAATGTCGCCTTGTTGGCACACCCGTCGTCCACTGCCCTGGTTGCCTTCACGGCCGACATATCTGACTATGCTGTAGGAGCAGTGTATGAGCAGTGGCTGGGCGGGGCCTGGCAGCATCTTGCTTCTTCAGTCGCAAGCTACATAACAATGAAAGGAAGTGCAGTACTTTAGACAGGGAGCTCCTGGGGGTGTTCCTCGCCATCCGGCACTTTAGGTTCCTGCTGGAGGGCCGTCATTTCACCGCGTATGTGGACCACAAGCCGCTAGCGTCAGCCATGGCCAAGGCTGAACCACCAAAGACTGGGAGCCAGCAGGGTCAGCTCTCGAAGATCTCTAGGTTCACCACAGACATCCAGCATATGGCTGGAAACACAACTTTGTTGCTGACTTGTCTCTCCCAGGCTGTGGCAGGCGCGGTACAACTGGGTCTCAACTACGCTGACATGGCTGCGGATCAGGCAGGCGGTGCTGACCTGCAGGCTTACCAGCCCATTATCACAAATTACAAATTTGCCTTAGTGGGCTGTACAGCAATAAAACATCCTGTCATTAGACCTTTGCATCGGATAAGTCAGCCTGATAAATCAAACCATGTAGTATGATTATTGGCATAGGATATAATACATTTTTGAAGTACATTTTTCAGAATTTTTTAATGCTCTTTTCATTTAGATAAACAAATCAAAAGAGAAATATACAATAAAATAACACGACTGATTTCAAGATACTTTCTGTACACCAACACACATAATAAAGAAAAAAAACAGGGAAGAATATTCAATTCTCTCTCCTCTTTTTTTTTAATCTATGTGTATCTATATCTACCCTGTATCACAGCCCATGCATTACATTTTTACTTCTGTTGGAGTAGAGATTCTAAATATGTTATCAGTGTTGCAAGTAAAAGAACATTTTCAAAATCTGAAGCGATGAACCAAGGGGTTCTCCGATAGAAAGTCTGATCTAATCGACAATATTCAATCCAAGTTTCCCAGATACTATCCAACTTGTCCAGTTCCAATCTGGATGAGAAAGTTAACTTCCCCTTAATATATATATATATATATATATATATATGTATATATATATATATATATATAACATCAACCCAGTCCTCAACCTTAGGTACCCCTGTCTTCAGCCATTTTCTGCTAATAGCTTTTTTTTACTTGCAATTAACATTATCCTAAACATATGTTTGTCTCCAAATCCTGTGAGTCATATTTTCATTTTACACAATTATAATACCTCAAATGTAAGTGGAAATGGAGAAATATATGGAGATTGTATGGAGAAAACTGTCTATTCACAGTTTTTGCACTTTTTAGAAAATAATATTATGGAAAAATGTCAGTCAGGTTTCAGGGCACGGCACAGCTAGGAGTCAGCTCTACTTAAAGTCTCCAATCATCTACTGCTGTCTCTTGACTCTGGTAATTGTGCTATGTAATTATGTGACCTGCTCGCTTCACTAGTGCCTCATCTGGTCGGTTGAAGCGCCTGTTTGGGGGGGAGGAGTAACTGGGGGGAAAGCGTGATCCTCCCATGCGCTACGTCCCCCTGGTGAAACTCCTTACTGAGCAACTGGTGACGCCACATGTATCGGAGGAAGTATGTAGTAGTCTGCAGCCCTCTCTGAATTGGCAGAGGGGGTGAAGCAGAGATCGGGACGTCTCAAAGAATGGGGTAATTGGCTGGATCCAATTGGGGAGAAAAAAAAAGGGGGGGGGTCCAAAAAAAAAGAAAAGAAAAACTAATACCAGTTCCATATATAACTTACTACGAGTTACTCTTGTGTCTTTATATGGTTTCTTGGGAGACGGTGATGTTTCGTTGTTTTTAAAGTGTCATGGATTGCGAAAGACACTTTACCAAACTTAACTCTCATTCAGGACAAACAGATTAGGTACATCCAAACTGACCAGCTCTCTTATCAGAAGGACAGTTGGCTAATTCTTTTTTTTATTATTATCATTCATCGATGTCAAATAGTTTTTTTTTCTCAAAACAGCTCTCCTGATTAACAATTTATTCCCTGTTGTACCAAATCCTGTCTTCTCTTTAACAAATAGTGTGTGGTAAACACCATGGAGGTGCAGGCCCAAGATTTAAGCCATTGTTTGATAAAAGCGGCATACCTGCATTGTATTGTACATTAAAAACTGTCATATTTTGGTGATGAAAAAAAGATTATTAAAGCCAAAATCCTGATTTACGGCACGTGAAAACAAACGCCCTTTTTAATCACTGTTTTGTAGTCGCTCATGTTACTGGTTAAAGACTGCTAGGACCTATAAAATGAAATAAATGAGAAAATAATACAGCAAATGGCATTTTAAGGTTTTCGACATCACAGCCAAATACAAAAGGTAGCAAGATGTTCCCAGAAGAAGTCAAGTTGATAGGACATAATTAATAGCAATGAAAAACTCGGTCAGTCATGTTTTGGTTTTTTTTGTGGGGCAGATGCTAACACGACAACACCAACACCGACTCGGGTTCGTTTCAAATGAATCTCTGGGATTTGAAGGGCTGAAACATTAGTGTAAGTACTAGTATCACAATAAGTCAAGTCAATTTTATTTGTATAGCCCATTATCACAAATTACAAATTTGCCGCAGTGGGCTTTACAGCAACACAACATCCTGTCCTTAGACCACTGCATCGGATAAGGAACAACTCCCTAAAAACAAAATTGTATGGATTTATAAGATATATAAAAAGAACATGTGATGAGGGGGATGCCAAGCAGTGTCCAGGTGGCAGCCACTGTCACCATGGAGACCTGGGAGGAGGATAGACTACATGTGCACACATGGGAGAGTCACATCACACCATTCACATACACAGAAGAAGAGAAAGGAGAAGACATCATTCAGAGAGAGAGAAAAGACATGTGAGAGAAGCGAACAGTCAATAATCTTGCCAGCAGAACAGTACTTGGTAAATTCATTGAGAGAGAAACCAACCTGCCATGCAGTACAGGTTGTGAAGCACTCAACTTAAAGGCAACTAATTGTAGGCTAAGGCAAAAAGATGAGTTTTAAGTTTGGATTTAGAGGACTCAACAGACGGATTGTCTGACAGCAGCAGGCAGGTTATTCCAGGAGAATGGGGCCCGATAGGAAAAGGCCCTGCCACCAGTTGACTTCTTTTCAATTTTGGGTACACACAGGTGCCCAGTATTTTGAGAATGGAGAGCTCGAGATGTAATGTACGGTTTAAGAAGATCACACAGGTAAGATGGGACAAGTCCATTTAGGATTTTATAAGTCAACAGAGGCACCTTGAAGTCTGATCTAACATGAATAGGAAGCCAATGAAGGGGGGCAAAATTGGTGTAATATGGTCAAATGTTCTAGTTTTCGTTAGGATACTAGCTGCAGCATTTTGAACCATCAGAAGACTTTTAGTACTATTAGCATGTGGCAGACCTGAAACAGAACATAATCAAGTCTGGATGAATCAGATGCATGTATTAGAGTTTCTGCATCAGCCATAGACAGGAAAGACCGAATTTTAGGTATGTTCAGTAAGTGAAAAAAAGGCAGTCTTGGTGATTTCTTTAATGTGCTTATCAAAGGAAAGGCTTGGATCAAACGTAACACCAAGATTTTTGGCTGCCACATTTTGTGAAATCACAGAGTTGTCGATTGTTATTGTTACTTCATCAAATTGGTGTTTGCATCTAGCAGGGCCAACGACCAGCATTTCAGTTTTATCCGAATTTAGAAAGTTAAGTGACATACAATTTTTCACAGCAGCCAAGCAGGCCTCTAAATGAGTCATTTGAGTATGATTATCAGCCCTTATGACATACAGCTGAGTATCATCCGCATAGCAATGGAAATTTATTCGATGACTACTTATAATTTGGCCAAGAGGTGAAATATAGAGAAAGAAAAGTAGAGGGCCAAGAACCGAGCCCTGGGGTACACCATATTTAACATCAGAGAACTTTGATGTAATATTATTATAGCAGACAGAATGTGTTCTTCCAGATCATTAGGTTGTAAGCCAAGAGAGCGCTAAGACAGAGACATCAAAATTACAATTTATTCTGTCTAATAGTATACAGTGATCAATGGTGTCAAAGGCTGCACTGAGGTCCAGTAGTAGAAGCACAGAAGTGGAATCAGAGTCCATAGCTAGTAGAAGATCGTTCACCACTCTGGTCAGAGCAGTTTCAGTGGTGTGACAGGCCCTGAAAGCCGTTTGAAAAGGTACATATAGATATTTTTCTTCTATATGGGTCGAAAGTTGTTGATAAACAACTCTCTAGTACTTAAGAAAAGAATGGAAGATTAGAGACTGGTCGATATTATTAAGAGACCCTGGACCGAGATGCGTTTTTTTTTTTAAATAGAGGTTTAACCACAGCTGTCTTAAAAATGCTGGTAACAGTGCCAGCAGTACGTTATAAATTAACAATGTCCAGCATTGTAGGTCCTAGCAAAGGCCAGGGGCCTCATTCATACGTACAATTTTGCTCTTATACACCCATGGTATTTTTTTAGCCCTGAGGTTTGTCTGACAGACCACTTTAGAACCTGGCTAACCCCTGAATTTAGACACCAAATTGGCTAACACTGATGTCTTTGCAAGCCTGAGTGATTGCTCGTTGCAAGAAGTAGACAATAGATGTTAGGGGGAAGAAATTACAGATAACCACGAGGCTTTGCTGCTACCTGTCAGACAATTTTGAGGGCTAAAAATTCCGCGGGTGTGTAAGAACAAATTTGTACGTATGTACGAACGATTGATGAATGAGGCCCCAGAAGTCTTTAAAAGTTTTGCTGGCAAAGGGTCAAGTAGGCAAGTAGTTGCTTTAGAAGCTGACATGAGCCTAAATGTCCGTAAAAAAACCAAAAACCAAAAAAACTTCAGGGTTGTCATTTCAAAATAATAATTATTTTTGAAAGCAAAAAGTTTGAACCATTCTCTCTCTTGGTAATTGGTTCAAAAGCTTTTCTTTTTTCTTTCTTCACTCTTTCTTCATGTCCCCATATATCTAAACTTCGCAAAGTTTATGAGATGTGCTTGGCATTTAAGGTAACATTTAAACGGACTGATATTTTGCCTATTCAGCCATGAACCTGCTGTGTATTGAGATGTTGGCATGACATCGCTCAGAGGCCCTTAAGTGACATTCATGGTTGTTTTTTTTTTTGGTGTGATTTAAATGGGTTCTTTGGCCAGTCTTCAGTTTTATTCCCCCTGTGAGGTTCTCACAAAACACCATGCCATTTTCTGGCCATCTTGGCCTCTTGTCTTGCCTCTCTCTCCCACAGTCATAACCATTTAGTATTAGTATGGATTTATGGCAATTTTCATTTTCTGTTTGTAGACCAAACACGTTCTCCAGGTCATGTCCACTCCATTAGTTGGGAGACATGTTACCTTGCCCCTTTGTCTTTGGACACAATTGACTCTGAGTCATCCCCGTTAACTATAGAAAAGAAAAAAAAGAACCAAAATTATGTATTCAACCAAACGTCAAATCAAAAGAATTTCACAATGTATTCACCAGAGCTGCTTAGAGGTGTGATGTAATGATTCTGTGGGTATGTCTGCTAATGTCACTGAAACTTCATAAGTCCACAGTTTGCAGAGGTGATTTCTTGCCTTTTCCACAATTTCCCATTCAATACTGAGCTATACTCAGATCCCCATGGTTGCTTCCTCATCTCTAAACACTTGCTCATTAGGATTACCTACTTTCTCAAGTTGTTAAGTGCTTAAATAAAAATAATTATTTCCTGTCAGCATCTCTGACATCTTCCCTGGTGGCTCCTGACCTGACCTGACCTGACCTGACTTGACCCGTGTCTGCATTTCCTAACAAGCCAAAGGAAATGTTCTCCTCCGCTCTCAGTGTGCTGCTTTACAGTCATGTCCTGCAGACTGTCCCCCATTGTAAACTGCACCAATGCCTGTCAAGTGGGAGCATCAGCAAAATAGTGGTGATAGAGAGCACAGAAACATTGTTTTAATTTTTATTATAATTTTTTAATTCAACAATGGAGAAGTTAAAGATTGTTCAGAAGTTCTTTCCCCATCTCGGGGCTTTTGTAATTCTCACCTGTTTTTTTTTCTCCCACCAACTTCCCTACGTTGCTTTGAGGTTTTCACCATTCTGCCACCTGCCTGAAATAACTGACTACTCAGAAAATTGTCCCCTGTGGCCAGCCTCCAGCAAACACCAACCCAAGTATCAAGATTCTGTGCCCTTAGCAGACAGTAGATAAAAGCTTTGATTCGATACTTACATTTATTTAAATACCCTTCCTATTTGAAAATTCAAATTGCATATTATGAGGGCTTTGAGCTTTGTTTTCTCCTCATCATTTGTGAACTTACTGTCCGTTCCCTTCCCCTCCGTTCCCTTCCCCCCTCCTCGTCATCAAGATCTGTCACAATTTGTTCTCACAATGGCAGCAACGGTTCCCACTATCATGACATCGACGTTCTGAAGCCGCCCTTTAACCTCAGTGTCATCATCCGTGTAATCATTACAGAGGATGTGATATCTCTAACCACACATCTCAAGAAGTGGCTTACCTTGACTCCTAATGGAATGTTCAATGGCCAAGACAGCCTCTGTAGCAAAAGAACACCAAGACCGTCCTGCTACCAAGATGGTAAAAGGGCTCCTATGTTGGCCTTCTTTTTTTTTTTTATTCCCCCCCTTTTTCTCCCCAATTGTACTCGGCCCATTATGTTATTTTCTGAGCCATCTCAGTCGCTGCTCCACCCCCTCTGCCATTCCGGGGAGGGCTGCAGACTACCACATGCTTCCTCCGATACATGTGGAGTTGCCAGTCACTTCTTTTCACCTGACAGTGAGGGGTTCGCCAGGGGGACGTAGCGCGTGGGAGGATCACGCTATTCCCCCCAGTTACCCCTCCCCCTCCAACAGATGCCTCAACCGACCACAGGAGGCGCTAGTGCAGCGACCAGAACACATACCCACATCCGGCTTCCCACCCGCAGACATGGCCAATTGTTTCTGTAGGGATGCCCGACCAAGCCGGAGGTAACATGGGGATTCGAACCGGCGATTCCCGTGTGGATAGGCAATGGAATAGACCACTATGCTAGCCAAACGCCCCTATGTTGGCCTTTTTTACATGATCCTTACATGACTGGTAATCACTCAATGTAAAAGCATGTGGTTTAGGTGGACACAGAAAAACTGTGAGTCATATTTCCAGATAAGAGCTAACAGTATGGCAGAGACGATTAATGTCCCCGCGGCCAGCCCAGTCCTCTAACCAGCACAAGTCTTTAACTGAATGTTTCTCCCTCTTATCATCCTAGACTCAAATACCACTAAGCCCAGGGTGATGTTTTCAACAAGACAAGAAGTGCTCTTTGTATCACGTCGCTGCATTCATTTCTCACAGATACACACCAAGAGAGAGACATTTTGACGACTACTTTTTCACAAAAGCTCAAGTTGTTTTTCACAATGAATAAATCACTATTTAGTATTTAGCCTCCTAATGTTTTGAGGCTATTTCTTGTGTGAATACTGAGTTTATCTCAGACTGATGTCAGTAAGACAGTTTTGGCATGATTTTTGTGAATGGCACGGTTTCCTTAAATTGAAATAAATTGCCAGAAATGTTTGTTCCTTATATAGATTTAGATTTTAAACTAAATCAAACTATGTAGTACGGTTATTGACATAGGATATAATACATTTTTGAAGTACATTTTCAGAATTTTTTTAATGCTCTTTTCATTTAGATAAACATGAAAGATATCCTAAAAATCAAAAGGGAAGTATACAATAGAATAACAGGACCGATTTCAAGATACTGTATATACATCAACACATATAATAAAGGGGGAAAAATACAGGGAAGAATATTCGATTATCTCTCTTTTTCTTTTTTTATATTTATGTATCTACATCTACCCTGTATCACAGCCCATACATTACATTTTTACTTTTGTCGGAGTACAGACTCTAAATATGTTATCAGTGTTACAAGTATATGGACGTTGTTGCAGCAAAGCTGGTAGGAAGACCCCAGCCACCCCAACTATGGACTGTTCCAGCTGCTACCGTCAGGCAAGCGGTACCGCAACCTCAAAGCCTGGACCAGTAGGCTCTGAAACAGCTTTTTCCACCAAGCAACCAGGCTTTCGAACAAAGGACATTAAAAACACTAAGCCTGGTGCTGGACTGATGGTACTGACCCATGGTCTTCAGCGGATCATCAGTTCACTCACTCACACTCACACACACACACACACACACACACACACAGCACCTTACATACATCAGACACGATTTATTATTATTGCTGCTTTTTTGTTCTGTTTTGTTGTTGTTTGGTTGCTGTTGTTGCTGCAGTGCTGAGGAGCCAATGCTCAAGAATTTTACTCTCTTATATTTTTATAATGAGATGTAACAAATAAATAATTTTGAATCTTGAATCTTGAGTAAAAGAACATTTTCAAAATCTGAAGCGGTGAACCAAGGGGTTCTCTGATTTGCGTACTATTATCATAGAAAGTATGATTTAATCGACAATATTCAATCCAATTTTCCCAGATTCTATTAAACTTGTCCAGTTCCAATCTGGAAGAGAAAGTTAACTTCTCCATCATATACATATATAATCCAGTGAGTCAAATAAATTCTTTAGGAGACAGTACAAGCCTGTTTCATGCCGTAAGCAATTATCAGCTGTAATTAAAACTACACGGGAAAGAACATACCATTTACTGCCTCGTCATGCACATCAAGTGCACAACATCCAATGGCGAAGGGCGAGATGCGACATTCAAAAACTCAAAAACACGTGATCACTAACGGTCAAATTGGGGGGGGGGGGTTGGTATTTGTCTATTGGCATGATTTATAATTAAATTATATATCATATATCAACCCAGTCCTCAACTTTAGGTACTCCTGTCTTCAGCCATTTTCTGGTAATAGCTTTTTTTTAACTTGTAATTGACATAATAATAATTATTATTATTATTGTTGTTATTATTATTATTATAATTACATTTATATTATTCTAAACATATGTTTGTCTTCAAATCCTGGGAGTTCTATGTTCATTTTACCCAATTATAATATCTCAAATGTAAGTGGAAATGGAGAAATGTATGAAGATTGTATGGAGAAAATTGTCTATTCATGTTACGCCCCTGTGAAGGGGAATATGAAAGGAATTAATACAGAGACGATGTTGCTGCTTCAAGTCCCAAAGTTGTAATGAAAAAAAAAAAACCCAAATATATAGGGGAATATTATCAGTCTACGTCACTCTAACGTCACGCAGGGTCTACTGCGCATGTCGGCTGCAGCGGTTGCCAGAATCGTTTTGACAAACAAAACGCTCAAGTTTTACCGAATTCCGTCAACTCGCACCCCTTTTAAGGCTAACCGGAGACGTCTTTGGTTGCAAGCAATCAGAAGAGCGATTGGAGCGAGGAACTAATTAGGCCTCAGCTAACAGGCTAATCAGCCATAACGTTAAATCGCTCGTTTTAACTTAGAACAACAAACGTTAAATAACGTAATCATTGAGTCCTAGACATATATAACTAACAATATTTGCAAGCAACAAAGTAATTATGTTCAAGTTTGAGTTGAACTAGCTCAGAAGCTAACATTTTAAATGTTCGCTAAAATCCTCAATAACAACTGTATTGTCCCTTTCAGAAACTGCACATTTGGAAAATAAGAGGATTGTCTTATTTTCCTAATGTGAAGCGTCAGCAAAAAGGAAATTCACAATAAGAAAAATCTCAATATGAATCAATATCAATGCCCATCGTCACCTTAAACTACACAAAGAAAACACATTCGAAATACATCAGAAAATGTCTGCACTGTACCTTTAAACTGAATTAGAAAATTGTCAGGAAAATACCTGCATTGCACCTTTAAATAGACTAAACAAAATATCAGTAAAGTACCTGTATTGCCCCTTTAAACAAAACTAGCAAAATACTTTTACAGTTCCTTTAAACAGAATTAGAAAATACCTTTACAAGCACCTTTAACCAGACTGCATAATAGGTGTGCATTATCCATACGTCTGCTATGCATTTAAACCTGAATACGGTTGAGTCACTGATAAATCAATAAACAGTCTCGCTTTAACTTAAACACAAATAGCAGTTTTACATCTCCACATTCAACTAACAATGATATACTTCTTAAACTGGAACACATTGGCATCACTATTTTAACCGTACAATATAAAATGAATACTGACCAAATATGCCGCCTCGCGAAATGGCGGACATTGCGTTTCTACCGCGCTCTCGCCTACGTAACGCCAACTAGCAAGCATGCTACAGTCGAGCAACATTTTCATGGTTAACTGAACTAGATTCCCTTAAATTTACTCTAGACACAGATATTTGACTCTCCATGTGTTCCATAAAGCACGGAAAACTTATATATATATATATATATATATATATATATATATATATATATATATATATATACACATGGTTAAACATATTATAAACTTCGTTCTTACCTGTAGGGGAGTATGAAAGTAATGAATACAGAGACGATGTTTCTGCTTCAAGTCCCAAAATTGTAATGAACGAGCCGCAACACGTTTCCCTTACAGGCAGAGCTAGGCGTGAGCAATCGAACACACATCAATAGATTACAGGCTGATGGTTGAACTTGGGGAAATAAAGAAACACTATAAAACGTTACTTCAACTACATTTTCCCAAAACATTAGAGAAAGCAATTTAGACGTTGTTTCAAACACATTACCTCTTTTTAACCTCTTTTACCTGGACAGCAAGCGCAATGGATTACACATCTCTATACCAAAGCAATGGATTGCAGCTAATCTGATTAGCAGCTCAGAGTGCATTTCTAACTCTATCTTTTTGTAAAGCAATTAATTCATTCAGTGCACATCAAGTTGATGTTTTTTTAACACTATCTTTTCCCATTCAGTGCATTTAGTAGACATTTTCCTATCCATTACATTCATAGTTTTTGCCCTTTTTATAAAATAATATTGTAACGTGCATGGATAAGAAGACACGCTGGCCGCTGGCTCGCGGGTCTGACCCTTTAGTCGAGCGGTTAGCGATGTCTTCTGCGGTGCGAGCGATACGGGTTCGCTTCCCGGCCGCGGCAGTTCCTGTGGTTGCGTTGTCCCCCGAATTCGCTACATCTGACCGCTTTAATCAAGCGGTTAGCGATGCCTCCTGCGGTGCGGGCGATACGGGTTCGCTTCCCGGCCGCGGCAGTTCCTGTGGTTGCATTGTCCCCCGAATTTGCTACATTAGTGTCAGAAGTGGAATGGAGCGACCGTAAAGCCATCGGAAGCGTATGCGCCCTGAGGCGTGAAGGAGCTGCTATGCTTAAGCGCGGGGACGCGCTTCCCGAAGGAGGGGGGTAGTGTAACGTGCATGGATAAGAAGACACGCTGGCCGATGGCTTGCGGGTCTGACCCTTTAGTCGAGCGGTTAGCGATGTCTCCTGCGGTGCGGGCGATACGGGATTTTAACAACTAGTCCTTTTTGAGCCTCCTTAACACACATGTAGCTGGCACAGCGAAATCCCCCGGTTCAAAATACCGACGAAACACTTTTGTACTCCTGGTGACGGTAAATGCATCCCTCCGAATCTTAGCTAGCCACTTAGCTCTTTCCTCGCAGTTACAAGGGAATGAATGGAAACTTAAAAGAGAATTATAGCGCGCCGAATTCGCACACTGTGGCACACAACAGTGCTCAGTGGAGCCTGATTCATGGCGTTGATACGTGAACGCCCCGTTTTGCCCTGTTTGATTCAATGATTTTCTGACGAAATTAAGATTGGGTAATTTTGGGTAACTGCAAATTCTACACCTGGTCCTCGGTCTCTTTCCTTGCCAAATATATCTCAGAATCATTTTATCCCATTCCATGATATCTTTATCTGTTACCACCATAGGCAGAGTATGGAACAGTAAACTTGGAAGAATATTCATTTTAATCGAGGTGATAGTCAGAAAAGGAATTAGACCCCATCTTCCAATATCAGATGTTAGAAGACTAGACATACTTTATGCCTATCTCTGCGCAGATGAAGTGGATTATTAAACCGTTATAAAGAATCGTACTGGCTACCGAACTTCTGCTGGAGGGAAAAAATGCAGCCTTCGTTTATTCGGTCGTTTTGGGAGAAGAAGAAAATGAACAGCGTCTCAGTGACGTAATCAATCCGCGCATGCAAGCGCAACACCGCCCACTTGTGGACAAACAAAGTCGTAAACAAAATAATAGTACACAGTAACACATAGTCATACAAATACACTGGTGTCATATCTCAACACTCCCACTTATGAATCATGTGCTTACTGTATACCTTTTCATATTCATAGAACAAATGAAAAGAAACTTGGTATAACCCATACCACTCACATTTCACACACCAAACATTGCCTTAGCAAATGTCTTCAGTTTTACCTTGGATGCGGGCTTCGTCATTACACCCGCAATCATTTCGTCTGTAGGGCAATACACCAATGACATCCTTTCCTTTGACTCCTTGGAGTACACACAATGGTCTGATTGGTTTTGTGTAAAACCATCACCTGTCAAACACTCGTGTAACAGTAAGTTCCAATTGCGGCCAGACTGCTTGAGGCCGTAGATTGACTTCTCTAGTTTACACACTAGTTTTTCTCCCTTCTCAATATAACCCTCAGGTTGTTCTATGTATATATCATAGTCTATGGGGGCATGAAGATAGGCCGTCTTTACATCCATCTGGTGTAAAATCAAGTCATATTGAGCCGCCTTTTGTAGAAGCACTCGAACACTTGTTAGGTTGGCTGTCGGCGAAAATGTCTCCCCATAATCCACCCCAGCTCTCTGGGTATATCCCTTTGCTACAAATCTAGCCTTGTACTTGTCGTGTCTGTCTATATCTGTCTCTCGCATACACCCACCTTCCTCCCACTGTTTTCTTGCCCTCTGGCAATTTCGTAAGGGTGAATGTTTTGTTGTCTCTTAGAGGCTACATTTCCTCGTCCATTGCCCTGGACCACTTTTCTGACTCTGGCGATTCCATGGCCTCTTTAAAGGTCAGAGGGACACCGCACACTGCCCTGTATGCATACTCTATAATAGTGAGTGAGCTGTCATCACTGTCGCCCTGACTATAGTCAATCAGGTATCTCGGAGGGTTGCGTTCCCTTTGGGGGTACCTCCCACTGGCTGAGGCTTGTGACGTCACCCTTGGGTGCTCCTCGTCATCATCCTTGGGTGCTGACTGTGTACCGTCAGTCTGTACATTTTTCTGTACTCTAGGCTGAGTTGCAGCTGTCTCAACAGACTTTCTCTCTCTTACCCAGTCTTCTGGGTGCAGACCTGGTGTCTGAGTCTCATTTTCACTAATTGCCTTGTGTACAAACTTAACTAGTCTGTGTTTCTGTACTTTCTCTTGGTCAGGGTAGTAGACTAGGTAGGCCGGGCTGTTCTTGTCGTGTCCTACAAAACACCCCCTCTCACATCTAGAATCTAACTTTCCCTTGTCCTGCTGGTAAGCATAGCATTCTGTCCCGAACTTTTGCATTCTAGCCATGTTGCACTTTTTTCCTGTCATTGCCGTGTACGGCGTAGTTCCCGTGTGCTTGTTGAAGCATCTGTTTCTGGTGTGGGCTGCCTCCTGTACAGCATAATGCCAGAGGCTCTTTGGTAGACCACTATCTATTAGCATACACCTTGCTATCTCGAATAGTGTGCGTCCTTCTCTCTCTGCAACGCCATTTTGATGGGGAGAGTATGGGCAGGACATCTCCTGTCTTATTTTGTTCCATCTCAACAGGGTTTGAAACTCCTTGCCTGTAAACTCAGTTCCATTATCTGACCTTATGCATTTCACTGTCCCATAGGGAGCTACATCTGCCAGAAATTTCTCAGTCGCTTGCACTGTGTCACTGTTTGTTTTTAAGAAATAAACACACACTGCCCCTGTGCACACATCTGTAAATGATTGCATGTACCTGAAACCATTAATGGACTCGTTTGCCACAGGACCGGCTAAATTAGTGTTTACCAACTCCAGTGGTGTCTTGGCTTTGTCTGTAGATTTCCTGTTCCTGTTTTGGGTAAACTTCCCTTCTATGCATACTGCACACTCTTTGTCAGGTTTACACACTTTACCCTTTATATGCATACCATCAGTGATATCCTGTAGCTTTATGATATCGTCATAGTTGTAGTGGCCCATTATCTCATGCCAAGTTTCTATATCATGGCTCACATGGCACTTTTTAACAACACATTCAGTTTGCAAATAGTACATTTTCCCCTGTACAAAAATGTCAAACCTGGTACCATCCGGTAACATCAGGGCATCTCTGCCCTCTTCGAAGAACACACCGGCTCCGTGTGCTGTCGCAGACTTCACAGAGAAGAGCTCTTGGGGGTACGATGGAATATATAGTGCGTTCCGCAGTGTCACTCTACACCGTCGCCCCTCACTGTCGAGCAGACATACCGTAGCATCTCCCCTGCCCTGCACCACACCAAAGGTGCGCTTACCGTCCGCCAGCTCCATGCAGTGTTTCTCTGGCTCGAACGAGCTGTCAAAGCCCTTGAACTTCTTCTTATCATTGACTATGTGGGAAGAAGTCTCACAGTCCACAATCAATCCTGGTTTGAACTGTTGCCGTCGTCCTGGTCCTGCTGAGCTGGTCTCTCCAGCCTGCACCCTGAAGATGTAGTCCTCTTCTTCCGCAGCATTCCCCGGTCCCTGACCTCGACCTGCTCCGTGACCACCACCGCCGCCGCCACCTTGCTCGCGTGCACACCTGGCTCCATCAGCGCGGTCCTTCTTCTTGCACACTTTGTCCGTCTGACCCTTGACCCGGCAGAAGCTGCACCACATGCTGCGTGAACAGTCCGATTTCCGATGGCCTTTGTCACCGCATCGCCAGCACACCGTTTGTTCATCATCTCCCTCACAGCGTTTCACTGGCTTTTTCTTAGGCGCTGCGTGGGCCTTCATCACCCTCTCGGACGTCTCGTCCGATGCTGTAGCATTAGCTACATCTTCAGCCGCCTCAAAGTTTCTCAATTTGGCCTTAAATTGTCCCAATGTCAACTCACTGTCGCCATGTGTCACCATTAGAGTGAATGGCTTATATCTCTCGGGGAACCCCCTCATCACCATGGCCATCATTAGTCCCTCACTCGGTGCTTCTCCCGCCCCTTTGAGAGCCGTAATGATTTGTTCAGTTCGGATAATGTATTCGGTTATCGTCTCATTATCAGCCTTCTTTAGCCCAGTCAATGTTACATACAGAGTGACAATCCGGGGTCTGCCCTTACCAATGTAATGTTCCCGCAACACCCGTAGACTCTCTCAACCTTTGTTCTTCGTTTCTCTTAAGATCAGTCCCAAGCTTATGTTGTCCAATAAAGGCGCCAATGCGCAGTAGGCGTCCGCGTTCCGCTCCTCGTCTAGGGCCTGCTCTTCCACTGTCAAAGGTCCCACGGGCTCGGTAAGAATGGTGGTTTTCAGCCCCACACCATGCATGCAACAGAGCATTCGCTCTTCCCACAGTTCATACTCATCGGCCTGTCCGTTGAATGTGGGCCACCTGCTCTTCTTCCGCTCCATCTCCCTAGGTAGCATTAGCTTAGCGTTCCGTTAGCTTCCCGATAGCCTCTCTCGATGCTAACCAGCTTCACACTTGCTAACTTGCTACTCTGTGCTAACCTGCGCGCATCCCGCCATCCGAGGTTATCACACTTAGTGTACTTCTTTTATCAAACTACTAAATAATCCAACGTTATCTGGGCCCATAACCTGTTAGAAAACTAGACTAATACTTTATGTCTATCTCTGCGCAGATGAAGTGGATTATTAAACCGTTATAAAGAATCGTACTGACTACCGAACTTCTGCTGGAGGGGAAAAAATGCAGCCTTCGTTTATTCCAGGGGTCGGGAACCTTTTTGACTGGGAGAGCCATAAAAGCCAAATATTTCTAAATATATTTCATTGAGAGCCATATAGTATTTTTAACGTATAATAAATTAAATATGTCTTACTTTTAATGCGACTTCTGGTGCTGCATGGTTTTGCTGATGGCCTTGTAGTCTGGTTCATACGTGGTGAGGTTGAGCTTCATGCAGGCGTTGAGGCTTCCATCAGTTAAACGTGAGCGTAGGTTGGTCTTAATGTTCCTCATATGCGAGAAAGACTGTTCACATGCATATGTAGAGCCAAACATGGTCAATACGGCAATACTCACACGCTGCATTGTGTGGTATGTCACAGGAAGCTCGTTCCAAGTTTTAAGAATCAGCTGGTCTTCAGGTTGAAGATTTTTAATTTCTGTCCACTTGTGTTCCCTCGCCAGCTCTGCTCGCTGTCGCGCAAGACTTTCCAACTCTCCATTAAGTGACTTGAACTTACTCATCCACATGTCTGATGCCTTCAGGTCAGCAACTTCCAGCTCAAAGTCTCCGATAGAGACCCCGGGGATGCATGTCAGGTCGATTTTGTCCACTGCACACTCATGTGGATGAGTGATGAACTTGAAAAGACCAGTGCGCGCACGAAATTCTCCAAAACGTGCTTTGAATGACTGCAGGAGATTGAACGTAAAGCCAGCTAGCTGCTGGAGATCCAGATGTTGAGTGGAGTCACTTGCTAAGCATGCATCTCTAAATTGTTGCAGTCTTTCAAAGTGCAGAAGACGACCTGTTTCAATGTCCCTGAGAAAGACTTCCAGCTTGCTTTCAAATGCAAACACTGCTTGTTGAAGGGATGAGATTGTATTTCCAATACCTTGCATTTTCACATTGAGCTGGTTCAGATGGCCAGTTATGTCCACGAGATAGTGAAACTGCAGGAGCCAGTCAGTGTTGTCTAGCTCAGGATGCTTGACGCCTTTCATTTCAAGAAAAGTCCGGATTTCACTCAGGCAAGCTGCAAAACGGCTGAGCACCTTCCCCCTTGACAACCAACGCACGTTGCTGTGTAAAAGCAGACCGGGATAATGATTCCCAACTTCTTCTAACAGAGCTTTAAACTGGCGATCATTTAAAGCTCGGGCAACAATAAAGTTGACCACTCGAATGACCAGAGACATCACCTCGCCAAGCTCCTGGCCACACGTCTGAGCGCAAAGCGCCTCCTGGTGCAGGATGCAATGAAAACTTAGGATGGCTCTCTTTTCATGTTCACGGAGAAGCGCTACAAATCCTTTGTTCTTCCCCAACATACAGGGTGCACCATCAGTACAGACAGAAATAAGTTTATCCATCGGTAGTTTTTTTTCTTTAGCAAACTCTATGAAAGACATGAATAAATCCTCTCCTCTTGTTGTCCCTTTCATTGGCAAAACAGCCAAGCTTTCCTCACGCAGTGTGTCACCTGCAGCATACCTGGCAATGATACTGCACTGAGATAGATGGCTAACGTCTGTTGACTCATCTAACGCGAGAGAAAAGTATGTCCCGGCGTTTATGTCCTTAATTTGTGTTTCCTCGACTTGATTTGCCATCATGATGCTACGATCGTGCACAGTTCTTGCTGACAGGGGCATGTCTTTTATTCGTTTGATTATCTTGTCTTTATTTGGGAAGTCATCAAACAGTTCATTGGCCACATCAAGCATGAATGTTTTGGCATACTCGCCATCTGTGAATGACTTTCCATTCCTTACTATTGCCAAAGCCCCCGCAAAGCTAGCGGAATTCCCGTCACCTTGCTTGGTCCACACACGTAGTTGCTGCTGACTCGTCTGCACTCTCCGCTGTAGCTCCTCGCGTGCCCTTTTCCTGCTGTCCCCCGCTGGATATTTCGATGCAAATGAAGCATGGTGCGTATCGAAGTGCCGCTTTATATTTGACCGTTTCATCGATGCAATTTTATCATTGCATATTAGACATACCGCAGATCCTGCTCTCTCCACAAATGCAAATTCCTCTGTCCACGCAGCCTAGAATGCACGGTAATCATCGTCTTTTTTTCTTTTCGCCATCTTTTCCGTTACAAGGGTTGAAGCGGATAAACTAGTTGGCTATCTGATAAAATTGATTTCTTCACCTTTACAATGACCCGGACATGCTCGCGAGCCATTGGTTCCCGACCCGACCCACGGGTGACCCGTGACCCGTGAAATTTATCTTCAAAACTAATTTCTGTTTACTTTAAAATGACACAGTATTATTAAGAAATATCACAAGTATTTTAAAATCAGTTCCAAACTGATTTTAAAAAAAAAAAAAAAAATTTCAACTCAAAATTGTCTGGGAGCCATATGCCGTCACCGGAAGAGCCATATATGGCTCGCGAGCCATAGGTTCCCGACCGCTGGTTTATTCGGTAGTTTTGGGACAAGAAAATGAACAGCGTCTCAGTGACGTAATCAATCCGCGCATGCAAGCGCAACACCGTCCACTTGTGGACAAACAAAGTCGTAAACAAAATAATTGTACACAGTAACACATAGTCATACAAATACACTGGTGTCATATCTCAACATCAGATTTTATTCTAGACAGTAACATATCATAATTGATGGATTTTAACTGACATAAGTCTTGTGGTAGATTGACTCCAAGATATTTAATTGATTTCAATTCCTGGTCAATTCCATATTTTTCTCTGATGGCTTGGTCGGGCCTATAATTAAAAGTAATAGCCTCTGTTTTTCATACATTTAATTTATAGCTAAATAGTAGACCATAATCTGTAAGAACTGACATAAATACAGGGAAGGACATCATAGGTCCTGATAGGTATTCCGGTACATCATCGGAGATCTCTATCTTCTGTACTCCGCCCTCCATATCTACGTATGCCTTTTATAATTTCATTTTGTTTTATCCATTGGCTCAGAGGTTCCAAAAAATGGCAGAGCGAAGAGGACTCGCCGAACATCCCTGTCGACAGCCGTGTTCTAGTATGATAGAATTCGAGACACTCCCATTAATCTTGATCCTAGCCGTTGCTAGGCGCTTTTGTGAGTAACCTCATTCTCTTTCTGGCAAAATTTCACATTCATCGATGAAAGTTTTCTAAAAGGACTCCTCTTTACAGTGTTTTCACAAAGAACTTGGAACATTACATGGACACAGTATCTTTAAGTTACAATGAGAAGGCTGTGAAAACAATGACTTTATTTAATGACTTTATTTAATGTTATGGGAACAGAATTGATAGCCTTGCACCCAGCAGAGCTATCAATTCTGTATGTTCTCCCCATGTCTGTGTGGGTTTCCTCCGGGGGCTCCGGTTTCCTCCCACAGTCCAAAGACATGTAAGTCCGGTGATTTGGCCGTACTAAACTGTCCCCAGGTATGAATGCGTGTGTGTCTGTGTGTGTGTGTGTGAGGGGGGGCGTGATGGCCTGGCGGCCTGTCCAGGGTGTCTCCCCGCCTGCTGCCCAATGACTGCTGGAATAGGCTTCAGCGTCCCCGCGACCCTGAGAGCAGGATAAGCGGTTCAGATAATGGATGAATGGATAATAATAATTGCTTCTGTAATGGGTGAAGGGAAGAAAGATAACCATAATGTACACAATATTACATTTATTTTTCTTTTCTTTACTAATTTTATTGTATCTATTTTTCACCCCCTGGCATTTATGTTTTTGATTGTTCTACAATGTTTGCAAGTTCATAAATGTTGCTATTAAAAAAAAGAACTGTTAACATAGCTAGCTAGCTTTGCATGTTAACAATAGGTCTATGGGGCAAAATGATGATGCTGTAAAAATGTAAGTACTTGTGTTTATTTGTTTTTTTTCTGAAACCACTTGGGTAACTGTGTTGTGTAGAGTTATGAATGAAAAAGATGAAGAGTATAAACCGACTGGATGGGCTTACAATGTTACATCCATCCATCCATTATCCGTATCACTTATCCTGCTTTCAGGGTCGCGAGGATGCTGGAGCCTATCTCAGCAGTCATTGGGCGGCACGCGGGGAGACACCCCGGACAGGCCACCAGGCCATCACACAGGGCCAACATAGATACACACACACACACACACACACTCATTCATACCTAGGGGCAACTTAGTACAGCCGATTCACCTGACCTACATGTCTTTGGACTGGGGGAGGAAACCGGAGCACCTGGAGGAAACCCACGCAGACACGGGGAGAACATGCAAACTCCACACAGAGGACGACCTGGGACGACCCCCAAGGTTGGACTACCCTGGAGCTTGAACCCAGGACCTTCTTGCTGTGAGGCGACCGTGCTAACCACTGCTTTTTTTGCCAGCTTGCAAGACAGAATAACCTTAGTCATCAAGACAGCATGATAGTTTTGTGTGTACACACCTGATACGTTGTTTTCTTCTGTTTTCTCAGTTATCGGATGTGAAAATGCAAAGACTGAAGGCTATCATTTTCCAGAAAAACAGAGCTACTTAAACATTATAGACCTGACCATCGTTTTCACAGGAGGCACCGTCCTTACCCATGTCCATCCATCCATTATCCAAACCGCTTATCCTGCTCTCGGTCGCGGGGATGCCGGAGCCTATCCCAGCAGTCATTGGGCGGCAGGCAGGGAGACACCCTGGACAGGCCACCAGGCCATCACAGGGCCCACACACACACATACACACCTAGGGACAATTTAGTACAGCCAATTCACCTGACCTACATGTCTTTGGACCCATCACACTCAAAAATGTCAGCACAAGGTTATCTCTTTCAACGCCGTTCGCTTGGACAAAGCAATCAAAATGCTGTGTATAGGAGCGCCACTGCTCTGTATTTCCATCATCAGGGCTAATGTTACCAACCACCCCCCGTCATTTTAGCTTTGTTAGCAAGTTACTGTCTGTTGCACCCACTCCCGTTAGTTTTACTGTACTCACGATTGCCTCTGTTCATCCAGGACATGGAACGCTCTGCTGAGCCATCTGAGTAGAAGTCATCCTTCTCACAAAAGGAGATCCCTTTTTTTAAATGCTGCATTTGTGATAACAATCAGCTTTCCACTGACTGACTTTTTTCACCATATTGGTCAACATTTGAAAAAACATGAAGTAGTTTCTTGTATGTTTGATGGCTGTTCATACAAAACCAACATATATGGAACTCTCCGCACCCATAAATGGACAAAACATCATCATGCACAGTTACTGACTTAAAAACATTGAGTAACTGTCAGGTCATCATCACTCAGTCCCGCTCCTTCTGATTCGGTCAACACTTGGCACTGAATTGAATGAGGAATTACTGCAGGATCAGCCAACCACCGAAGAGTCTAGAGATTTTGAAAAAGAAATTGAATTTAGCCTCAGTTTTACTTCAATTATAACATATATACTTGGTTTTGTGTACAGCTGTCAATGAGTTGCTCGAGGAGCGACATCATCTAATTGGGACTGTCTCCATTCCAGTTACCTAGAGGACAATTAATCAGTTTTTAGGAGATAAGAACTGTCATTTGGAGGCACCCTATTCAAAATGAAAAAAACAAAACAAAAAACAACTCTTCTTTTCTGCACTCCACTTATTGTTTTAAATCAACAAATGTATTGAACAAATTAAATTGATTGAAAATAATGAGTGGAGTGCAGAAAATAACAGGGTTTTTTTTTTTTTTGGTGTCTCATATTTTGCCTGCCCCAGCGTCCGGGTAGCATAGTGATCTATTCTGTTGCCTATCAATACAGGGATCGCCGGATCGAATCCCCGTGTTACCTCCGGCTTGGTCAGTAGTCCCTACAGACACAATTGGCCGTGTCTGTGGGTGGGAAGCTGGATGTGGGTGTGTGTCCTGATCGCTGCACTAGCGCCTCCTCTGGCTGGTCAGGGCGCTTGTTCAGGGGGAAGGGGGAACTGGGGGGAATAACATAATCCTCCCAGGTGCTATGTCCCCCTGGCGAAAGTCCTCACTGTCAGGTGAAAAGAATTGGCTGGCGACTCCACATGTGTCGGAGGAGACGTGGTAGTCTGCAGCCCTCCCCGGATTGGCAGAGGGGGTGGAGTAGCGACCGGGACAGGTGGGGTAATTGGCCATGTACAATTGGGGAGAAAAAGGGGGAGAATTTTTTTTTTAAAAACACGTTGTCTGGCCCACTTCAGATGATGTTCATGTCTGACCTGGTGCAGGGAGAAGTGGTGGTTGGGGTCCGCCCAGCGCTACCGGTTGAAGGGGTTCACCTCATTCTAGGTAATGGTCTGGCTGGGGGTGTGTTTGGGCTAAAGTGCCGCCACCTCCAGTAGTTACCCCTTCACAGAGACTCGTGAGGGACATAGATGAAAGTCCACTAAGTTTGCCAGCGGTTTTCACTGCCTGCGCTGTGACGCGCACTATCAGCTGCGCTATACCTGATCCACAGCTTGAGCTAAGTGGTAAAAAAGAGGACCGCACAATGCCATTGTTATTCTTGCCAGATCTGTCTGACTTGCCTTTTTCTGTTTCCATAGAGGACGTGGCTAGTGCACAGCAGGCGGATCCCACCTTGAAGGAGCTCCTTGATGGTGCCTGTCCTGTGGGTGAGGGGTCCGGCCTTGCGTGTGGATATTTCATCCAGAATGGGCATTTGGTGAGAAAATGGGTGCCTCATGGGGAGAGTTTTGTTGGTGATGCTATTGTGCAGATTGTAGACCCTGAGAAATTTTGCAAATTGGTGTTGGAACTCGCTCATGATAGGTCAGGACATTTGGGGGTGAGAAAAATGTTTTTGGCCTTGTGTGAAGAGGAATGTTGCCGCTCATGTCAAAACATGCCACACTTGTCAGTTGATGGGGAAACCAAATCAAAGCATCAAACCTGCACCCCTGTGTCCCATCTCAGCGATCGGTAAACCATTTAAAAATCTTGTTATTGATTGTGTTGGTCCCCTCCTGCGTTCTGAGTCAGACAGTAGTTATTTACTTAGTCATGTGTCAAAGCACCCGCTATCCCGCTGCGTACCCATTGCGCAACATTACCACTCGGGCTGTAGTAAAGACATTGTCACAATTCATTTCAGTTTTTAGTATCCTCAAGACTATTCAAAGTGACCAGGGCAGTAGTTTTTCTTCTCACATGTTTGCGCAGATTTTGAAACAGCTCCATGTTAAGCATAAGCAGTCCATGTTAAGCATAAGCAGTCCACAGCTTATCCTGCGCAGAGCCATAGATTTTGGAGGTTTAGGACTCTTCATTTGGTGCATCTCTCCCACTGTAGTTCCATTTCCATCACCAACAGATGCTGAAGCATACTATTATATTATCTATCTAAATGAAGCAATTCAAACTTTGCTGTTTTTTTTTTTAATCTGAAGTGGCTGCTTGCATAAAACCACAGTTTATAGCTACTCCATGCAGATCTGATTTAATGACAAATGAATAAATATTAAATTCTGCTGGCCTCTAGACAATGGTAACCCTTTATACTCTGCAGGATGCCGATGTCGACATCAGAAAGGAGTGTGTCCTCAAATCTCTCATCATCTACTTGGGAGAAAATGTTGAGAACCTGATAAAAGAATTGATGATCTGTTTTTCATTAATTGCCTTAGCTTGGTCTAGATATCCCTCTGTTTGTAATAATTGAAATATCTATCTTAACAATTGAATCTGAGCTGTGTTTCTTGTGGTTCAAGCAGCAGGGGGTAGGGTTGGAGCAAATGTCAAAAGCCAAAATGGGTGTGCATGCACATGGCACTGCTATTGGCCAAGTTTATTAAGAACTATAATCTATGTGCTGTACTTCACCAGCAACATCATGGCTTATTTCTCATCGAACATGCAATGAGAAATCTTATTTTGTAACTGGACATTTACTGTACTGTCGCTATATTTTCCCAGATGATAAAAATGAAACCCTCCATTGAAGGGACTCATGGCTTGTATATAGAATAGATTTGGTAGCTATTTTTTAGCCATGACTTATTTATGTGTGAGGAGATGGGAGAGATTTTAGCCTTGGGGGCCTATCACAGAGCGAGGATTTCACCTAAGCAGTAGGGAAATAGAGTAAATACAGTATGGCATAAAGTAATCCCCCCCCCCCAAAAAAAGCCTATACATCTTGTGCTATCTTATTCCTCAGGTTTCACAGAGAGCTAAAGCTGAGCAAAAGCTGCAGAGTACCACCATGGCGATCTTCATCATTAGGGAGGACGAGAGCCTTCTGCATCAGCCCAAAGATATTGGGATTGTCATCGATGGGGTGGAAGTACTGAATGCGTTGCCTTCTGTGTCAGCAGCCTTGGCCATGCTCTTTGGACTAATTTATGCACTAAACATGAAAGATCCAAAGGGATTCACATTCACCTTTGAGGCCTTCCAGAAGATCCTGATGGAGTTTGGTTCCAACAAGATGTCCAACAAATGAATAACGAGCTCCACAGAGCACAGTAGACGGTTTCTAAAGCATAGGGGGGGTCACAGATGCACCTTTTGGTTTTTAAATGGCTCTGTTGCCAAGACCTTTTTCTTGTACAATGTTCAGTGGTTTCTCCTCCCAAGACAAACCACTGAACCCTAACCCTAACCACAGACTTATTTATCATGAGGAACTCCTCCTTCAGAATGAGATCCTCTTCTTCTTAAACTATGGGTTATTAAAAAAAAACAATTGAGTTTCTTCTCCTTGATGGCTGATTATATTTGGAAAGCGAAAGTAGGACTTTTTTCTGCTCTCTGTCAGCTCGATTGGAACAACCAAAAACAGCAGAGAAATTAACCATTGTGAAATATCGAACTACGATAGCTATTCAGTATGAATCAAACCTTGAAACAAATTCTGTCCACTCTGATTGTTTAGAAAACGTTTAGAGTCGTGCAGTGAGAGCAACACAGTATCCTATTGATCGGAGCCGCTGTCCTCCAACATGGCGGATGTGTTGCCGTCACGTGATATGTGACGTAATTTGAGGCTAACCCATACAGAATGGATGGTTACAGCGCTTGCTTACTTATGTCTTCATTCACTTTAGTGAGGGAAAGTTAGCAGGAATTTGAACAATCTGGGAAGTAAAGTGTTACCAATAAATTTCTTCACCAATGTGTTCCTTAAGGTGTGTAGTAACATGTATTAAAATGTTGAAATTCAACTCCCGGGGGTAACCTCTGAAAAAATTGCTCAAAGTCAGGGTACCGATAACAGATTTCCGAAAATTGAAAAAAGCTTAAATTGGACTTAACTTACGTTTGAGGGGTCAAACTAGGAATTTGTCATGATTCTAAGTTGATAGCAAGAATTTATTTTTCACCAAGACACTGGTAGAAAAATATTCACATCCACTTTCCCACTCATCATCCCCCCCCCCCCCCCCCATGCCGTAGAGGGCACCCGACCTGTTGAAGCCATTTACATCCTTTTTCTCTATTGATCACGGGCTGACTGAATATACTGCTTTCAACACCTGATACGTACATATTCTCAACAATTTTTCTAACAAGCTGAAACGTTTCTTTGCACAACACTGATGATTCTCATTTGTTACATAAAACGTATAACGTTGCTTGTTCTTGTTAGCTAGCTAACAGTAAGTAATATGATCGGCTAACGTAAATGTTAACTTCCACTAAAAGTTGTCATTACTAGCTTAACAATACTTGTTAGCTGGCTCATAGTTGTCATAAGTTGTCTGACTCTCATGTGTGTACTATACTCCAAAACCTACATCTGATTTATTTATTTAGTTAAATGCAAGCTGTCTGCTCCATTAACTACCTAGCTAGGTTAAAGTGGTGTAGCCTGTACTGCCTCAGATTTTTTTTTAATTTATTGTTACGGTTAAGCAAATCTATTCTTTTACACCTCAGTACAATATTTCAGTAACTATGCCTCTATGACAGATTCGGTCTTTATTCTACTTTGTGTAGGCTATGGGTCTTCAGTAGGCTAATATGGAAGACGATGTGAACCCACCTCTGCTCAAGTGCTTCTTCTGTGAAGGCCTGGAAACGCCAGGTGAGAGGCTTTTGCAAGGAACTTCTAAAGGCTACGCTACTTTATTGAAACATGCAGAAGCCATGGAAGATGCTACAATTTTGGAGCGTATGAAGAAGGATGAAAATGAAGGAAGACTTAGATACCACATAAAGTGTAAAGATTATTTGTACAACAAGTTTGTCAAGGTCACCAAGACGTCAGCTCAAGCATCAAAGGCAGAGGAAGAGACAGCAAAGCTGAAGCGAAGGCGCACTTGCTCTGAGTTCAGTGCATCAACTGCATGCACCTCTTCAAGTTCATGGTTCGTTCAGCTTCTGTACAAGAATGTATGCATTCTTTGCAACCAGCCCACTCATCTCTACGAACATAAACCAGCAGATGCTAGAAAGAAATATAGAGTGCCTGATAATGTGACTGCAGATAGACTAAAGGCAAGCTTGCTGAAGATAGCAAGGAGTCGTGGCGATGACTGGGGCACAGAAGTCCTTGGACGTCTGGAAGGGATCAATGACTTAGTAGCAGAAGAAACCTTGTATCATTTGCGCTGCAAACTTCTTTTTGAAAAGGGTAGGCCTTACTCCAAGACTGCAGATGAAGGACCAAGGAAGAGAAGACAAAAGAAAATAGATGATGAGCGAGAGGTTGTTTTTATTGAATTATGCGAATGGCTAGACACAGAACTCGAGCATGGGGTGATGACACTTGACCAAGTCCACGAAAAGATGCAGCAGTTTGATCAGTCACCCGATAAGAGCCTCTCTTATTCAAAGAAATGGCTAAGGATGAAACTTCAAGAGAAATATCATGACACACTGTACTTCACATCACAGTCAAAAAGGTCAGATGTACTCTGCCTCAAAGATAACTCAAGCAACATTCTGCGAGAGCATCATGCTAATCTTCAGTAAGGAGATGGGAAGACACAAATCATAAAGACAGCACTAAAGTTCATATGCAGCGACATCGCCATGATTAATCTAGATCCAAAGTCATACCCCACTGCATACAGTATGGCTGATATCCAGAGTCAGCTGGCACTTGTTCCTGAGAGCCTCCAGATGTTCTTGAGACCAATAGTGAAGACTGATGAAAGAGTAGCTGTTTGGGGGCAGAACTTTATCAAGGCTCGTCGGCCTCGATCAGGAGTATTGCCATACCAAATGGGGCTTGCCATACAACTTGATCATAGATTTGGGTCAAAATGGATGATCGACAAGTTACACTGGCTAGAATACACTGAGTCTTACTCAGAGACACAAAACTACAAATACTGCTTCCTCAATGACAGGAATGGAGATGGCATCCCAGATACATCTGGCACACTTGATACCATTGTAGAAGAAACTGATGACCAGATCAATGATGAGGCTGTGATTGATGCCGCACTTGAGGATCCAACGGTTCCGACCGCCAGTGAAAGTGACAATCAGGTGGTCTCCATGGAGGTTGCGGAAGCAAACAATGCAGTCACTCAGTTTGTTGGGGACAATATAGATTTAAACATTGTCTCTGTCAGTGGAAACACCCCGTTTCATTCAATGGTTTGAAGAGAACAACCCATTCGACCACGATCGAGACAAGAATATGCTTGTATCTTTCTCTACAGGATTCACAAGCACGGGGGATGACTCAGTCAATGCGGAGAGAGCAGCTGAAGTAGGTAGAGAGATGCAGATAAAGCTGGATGGACAGTCAGCAACATCAACCATGGAGGTGAAGTCAAATGTACAAGCCCTGTCATCACTCAGAAAGATTCCCAAGATCAACGAGAAGAAGATTCATCTTGACTCACTCAAGTTGTTCAACCGACTGATCATTTTTGCTCAACGGGATATGACAGTTGAGACAAGCTTGGAGTATGAGCTAACTCCCGTCCCATTGTCCCTTTTCAGCAACAAAGATCACAAAATGAACAAGGCAAACAAGGCAGGGTTTTCCAAAACTAGCCTGAAGGAGTTGAGTGATCCACTTGAACTCACTAACCAACCCTGTTCCACTTTGGTGGTTGATGGCTTCTCTACATGGCGAAGTGGGAACAAGGCCAGACTTGGCAGGAGATTGCCAACAGTTACCTAAGGTACGTGCAGCGTCTTGGCTATAACTCTCAAAGGATCATTGTGGTCTTTGATGGCTATAACAGATCACCAAAAGATCATGACCACATCCGACGTAGCAAGAAATCATGCTGTGATCTCCAGATTCAACCAGATATGATGCACTGGACACCAAGAGTAAAGTTCTTGGACAACATCCATAACAAGAATGAACTCATACACCTCCTCTCCTCAACGTTCAGAAAACTTAACATCACTGTGGAGCAGACTGACAATGATGCTGACACTTTGATTGTGAGAGAGGCATTGATTGCTGCTAAAGATGGCTCTGTTGAGGTCAGTAGTTTGTGTAGATATTTAACTTTCATTTGCTTAACTACTTTAAAATAAGAGTTTTGATTTTTTAAAATATTTTCACATGCTCTCTTTACAGTTGCGAGCAGAAGACGCAGACGTGCTGGTAATGCTGGTGCACCATAGCTCGAGCACCAACCACCCACTTTTCTTAACCACATCCAAGGGCTCTTATGATGTCAGGAAGATCCGGGAAGCTCTCTCAGAAAGAAAGAGACGCTACCTGCTCTTTTGTCATGCGTTCACTGGGTGTGATACAGTTTCTGCTATTTCTGGCCATGGGAAAACAACTCTGTTTGACAGGTAATAATAGTATGCCTATAATAATAAAAGTAATTGTATTTTAGTGAAATATTTGTATATTGAAATATCTTTAAAAAACCTTGAAATACACTTTTTCAGGTTTTGTGCAGGGGACATTGATAAACATATGGACATCTTCATGGACATTCATGCTACCAAGGGTGCAGTGGTTCAGGCTGGAACTGCGATCTTCCAATATATTTACAATGGACCAGGTACTACTCTGGGTGAAATTCGGTACACCATGTTCTCATGGAAGGCAGCGGCTGGGCTGATCAAACCAGAGACTTTACCTACAACAGAGGGTGCGGCTGCACGGCATTCTCTCCGTGCCTACCTACAGACCCGAGACTGGATTCTTCTACAGAGCATGTCTCTGGACCCCAGTGACTATGGATGGACATTCGGTGTTCATGGTTATGAGCCAGTTCCAACACTAGACCCAATGGCTCCTGAGGAGCTCCTCCAGTGCACGAGCTGTAATTGTAATGGAGATTGCAGCAACAGGTGATGCAGCTGCAAGAAGAATGGTGTCAAGTGCATCTCAGCATGTGGAGTTTGTAAAGGCATTACATGCAAGAATGGTATTCATGATGGTCTTGAAGAAGACTCAGACATTGACTTGTGAAGCATTTGACATGGATTTTCTCTGACTATTGCAAACTATTGTAATAAATGCAAAAAAATATATATGCAAAAGTTGGCATGGCAGTTATTCCACTAAGGGGTAGATCTAGAGAAAATTAAATGCTAGCAATCAAATCAGAATCATGAAAAAAACAAAACAAAAGTAAGTCTCTACAGCATTGCTGTGATTTGTTATGATAAAAAATGATTTATCTAAATCTTTTTCAAAAAATCACCCTCACCTGGACTTCCCCCCCTCCCCCACTTCCTCTCTATTTACTACAATATTTTCAAAACAAAAAATGAAAATAAAAGAATAGATAAATTAAAGAACAAGGGCCTCTCACTGGGAGGGGGTGGATGGAAAGGGCCTTAAGAACGGGATAAAAAATAAAAAGAATAAAAAATAAAAAATCTTTTAAAAATCATAAAAAATCACACGAGTGAGTTAGAGACTTACCCCAAGAGACTTTTTTGTTCAGAAAATTATGTACAAAAATGTTTTGGTAGCCGGTTTTCCTAAACTGGAAGCTGATTTGTTTAATACTGGTGTCAATACCCCAACTTTGATCAGGTTTTTTCAGGGTTTCCCCCTGGAGTTGAATGTCAACATTTTAATACATGTTATTACACACCTCTATGAACACATTCATGAAGACATTTCTTGGTAATGCTTTACTTCCCAAATTTTCCTAACTTTCCCTCACTACTTAAACACACTGCACGTTACATTAAGCTCTAGCCAGTTTACTCTTGTAGTGTGTCACACTCAAATTGGTCACCGGAACATCAAACTAGGAACAACAATAATATCGTTACACTGCCCATTGTTCCGACAGCCTATTATTCCGAAACCCCTGTAGTCCGAAAAATGTTCCACTGAACCGAAAGCCCATTTGTCCGACAGCCCGTTATCCCGAAAGCAAAAGCCCACTGCTCCGAAAATACACACTGTCCCTAGAGTTGTTTTGTTGTTGTTTGTTTTGTTTTTTTGCCCTTAACATCATAGTGTACTTTGACGTGCAAACGCGAAGATATCGTTTACTACTAATACGCGTGAATAGGAGGTTTAACATTAAACGCACTCGTGAGAATGTCATCTCTCTACTTCACCTGAAATTTCAACTTATATTTATCTCTGGCCAGTTAAGATCAACGATTAGCAACTTGCCGGTGTTGTGTCGAACTCTGTTCCCCCGTCGAGAACCGTTTCCCGGTAGCAATCGGTTACGATTAAGTTAAGCATTGGGTTGAGGTTAGATTTTACCACAATTTGCGACGCATAGCCCACCACGGCGGCAGTTGCGCGGCATCGTGGGGAAAAGATTAAAAGAAGTACGGGTTGAGATGCTTTGTCTCCCAGACATAGTTTGTACGCCCACGGACACCCTTTTCATTCTGAGATGTATGACTGTGACCCTCTTAAATAACAAAAAAACAAACAAACAAACAAACAAAAACCATTTGACTGGTAAAGGCAAATTGACTTTAGGATAAATTAATTGTAATAGCAGTAAAGAATGAATGGAATTATTCTGTTCCACTATTATTTTGTTGTGCCAGTTTGATGACACCAGTGATAATATAGGCCCGATAGAAAATTTGATTGTAATTTTGAGTCAAATGCTCACAGATGAATAAGGTTCATTGAAACGTATTTTAGCAAGATGAGGACTTTCTTATTTGTAAGTGCAAGTCTACTGTTTGGTTAAGCTATTTTTTTTCATGAAAATCCTAGGAAATTTAGCATCCCCATACCTGATGCCCTAGTGCCGCCTATGTAGCTATTAATTGACATTTTCCATCTGTTGTATAGCAAACAGTGAACATCAATCTCCTTGTTATATAATGGAAATAAAAGGAAATCAGTTTTGACAAAAGTTGTAATTTAACTGATCCTGTTCTGTATTACAGTGTCCAATAACAGAAGAGGGGAACAACAGGATGGAGAGACCCCTGACTGTAATGCGGGAAGTGAGGAGATGGAGAGAGCAGGGGCCTCAGAGTAAGGCGATACCCCCCACTGCATTGCAAGAGGAGAGGAAGGAAATGGGAGCAGTGGAAGATCTCTTGCGAGCATGAAGATCTGTTCATGAAGAGGACGTCTTCTGTCAAAATTAAACCCTCAAGAGCAATTGTTTTTTCAAATCAAACAAGGCAAAGGTGGCTCTTAATAATAATAATGCTCTTGCTGCCAAGGAGGCTATGAAGCAAGAAAAGCAGCTGACTTTACTGCACCAGGTGAGGAGGATGACAGAGGTGAACAATCTCTTGGAAGTCATCCTGGACAGGACTGCATAACTCCAGAGATCTCTCCAGGAGAGATCGATTTATCATGACGAAATCCTCTGTCAGAATGAGAACCTCTAAACAGAGTGTCACCTCAAATCTGAAGAGGCACAGGCTGCTCATTCTGCCAAAGAGGCCATGAAAAGAGAAAAGGAGTCGATCCTCCTGGAGAAAGACATGCTCCTGCAGCAGGTGGTGGCCCTTCAGAGAGACGCCATCCTGCAGAGACCTGCTGCCCTGAAGGCGGAGGACTTACAAACTCCTGCCATGGAGAAAACAAAGGCTGTAGTGGAGCGGGTGGAACACCTCACTAACGATGCCAGGCTTTTGGAGCAGAGCAAAGAAAATATGGCTTCTGCCCTCCTCCAGCCAGATAGTCTCCTTATTTATCATGAGGAACTCCTCCTTCAGAATGAGATCCTCCAGAGCGAGAGTAACCTCAAATCCGTAGAGCTATAGGTTGGTTGTTTTGACAAAGAGGTCATGGAGCGAAAATATAAGTCGATCTTACAGAACATGGAGCGAAAATATAAGTGGATCTTACAGAACAAAGACATGCTCCTGCAGAAAGACGTCACCCTGACGTCACACTGAAGAGTGAGGCGTTACTTCGGTCTGCTAATATGGTGATTGATATGACCTTTGACGTGATTGCATGCCTGTCTGAGGAGCTTTGCCGAGGGATGCTGAGAAATGAAAAGATAGCGGCTGCCATCCCCCAGGCAGAGGAGGTGTTTAAAATGCACTCCCATCAGTACCAGGAGGGGGAGTCTTGTGTCATCCTGGAGAATGAGAGCTCCATGGATAGAAGTGCAGACAACAGAGACAGGTGTAATCAATATGTATCTAGTTGTAGAGGGAAAAAACAATGCCCTGTTCAAACACCCTTGCCTGATGAAAAGACGGAGGCCATAACGTCACGTCCAAGAAGGGCCATATCCGGCGCTTCTTTGGGAGGCTGACAAGGATTTTTTGTTGCCGTTGCTCACCCAATGGAAAAGATTTGTCTTGAAAGAGCCCTTCTCTCTTCAGCCTTGCTACCCAATGGCCAACAACAGCCTTAAAGATGAGCAGTATGGTATACAGTGTTTACAGGTTATGATTTTTAAAAAAAAGGACAACGTTCAAGCTTGCCTTACATCAGTGCCTAGAACCCTTTTTTAAGTTATCGGTCAATAAGATTTACACCACACATGCTAACATCAAGGAGTTACAATAGCTGGATACACCTGTTCGGTGACGGGGGGCAAACTGTCCAACAAAATCATTCAGGTTTAATGATCTTGCTCTCCTCCTCCTCAATACTCAGTACTCCAATATTGCTGAGCCTCTCATCACTCATAGTTGTTCGTAAATGATTTTTTTTATAAGCACAAGCACTAAGAGGCTGCGCTCACAACTAGCACTGCTAACAGGCAAGGCGACACAAGCGGAAAAGCTGAAAACAACAATTCTTTGTATGGTCCAATAAAAGTGGTAAAGTCCACAACACTGGACAATGTTTTCCTCTGAACAACCTTCTTTGCCTGATACACATGTTTGAGATCATCAAGATTGCACCTACGTTTTCCTATAGTGGACTCTACAACATACCCGCTAAGTCTGAAGCTCCCTCCTTGTAACCTTTTCTCAGTAGCTTCAACTGCAATATTACAGTGTGTTGCTGTGTCCACACTGTCTAGCCGTAGCTCATCGAAACATGATTCACCTCTGTATTCCCCTAAAGTGTCCTGTGGTGCCTAGATTAGGTCCATGGCTCTAGTTAGATCAAGTGATGAAGCATGTCAGAGAGCAACTTGGTGTCCCCAAGAATCTTCCTAAATACTGCTAGAGTTCCAATAAAAGGTGAGGTCTATTTGTGTAAGTAGGCCCCGTGCTTCCACAGATCTTTCCCCACCGTTCTCCACAACTATCTCATGAAGTACACGTAACATAGACAGTTGCTCTTTTTTTGTTTTGTTTTGTTTTTTTGTTTTCGGTCTTTTGTTTCGTGTGCAATGACAGAGAAGAACTCGTCTTTCCTTCACTTCCCCAATTATGTCTTTACATACCACATCTGACAGGCATTCCAAGATTTAATTTTGAATGGTGCTACTGGTATATTTTGCATTTCCTGTCGCTTTCTTTTTTTTGCAGTGGACTGTGTTTAGAAATCAATTCCATTATTAATAAAAAGTTCCCTTTGTTTTGTGATGCATCTGTCTCGAGGTGTCCCCTTTGTGAATTGTTTTGCATGGCTGTAAGAAGCAGCACTTCAGCAACAGTTTTAACGTAGTTGTGGTTTTCTTCTACTTTTTTTTTTTTTTTGGTATGCTTTGTCTAAGGCATCTAGCACAGACGAATCAATCAGAATGTTCTTCTCACGTTCACTCCAGGCGAACATAGCATTGACATGACCTTCAGATTTTTCATGCCCCTTAAACCCCCCATCTTTAAACATTGCCTTCTTCCAATTGAAGCATCCTCCTTGTGATGTGAATGAAGTTTCAGGAGCATTAGGCGGGGAAAAGTGTCTACATGCGAAGCAGCATGTTGAGTCCCGACTTTGTGAATACTCACTCGAGCTAGTTGTGCTGTGTGTACCATGTCTTATTGAAGGCCCTTTTCCTGTCACCCTGCACTGTTCGAGGAAGGACCTTCAAATGTGGCTGTTTTGGTCCATGTGCTGGATACTGGGATATATCTGGGAGGGTAAAAGCCATTCAGTTTTTTCAGTTTTGTATTAGTTTAACCTCCCTCTGGTCTCTGCATGCACTATTACACGTACCTTTATTTGCAGAAAACGCAGAGGATAGTGATGACTGCTGCTCCTTTCTTCCATCCCTGACATGCCCTTCTGTTTCACTGCTTCCTGCTCCTGTAGCTACTTTTTTTCCCTTCACAGTGAAGAAACTCTCAATATTTTGAGACCTTTTCGTTGGTCCTATTGTTGTTCTTCCCCTATGTGTCTACTGTCTGCCCCTGAAGAAACAATAATGCATATTTTTCAGTTAGTCTAGTCACAAAATAATGTTTTCCCTCAAGCTGAAACTTGGCTATATTGAGTTTCTTCTGCTGGCTCTCCTGCTAGTTTGGCTGGCTCTTCCATTAGCTCTGTTGGCTCTACCATTAGATCAGCTAGCTCTCCTGCTAGCTCAGTTTGCTCACCGTCTTCCCCAATGTTAAACTCCACATTTTTAACAAGTTTCCTTTTTTTTCCTCTAGTCGTAATCAGCACCCTTTCCAATAATCACAGAAAGTTGAATCAGTTCACCTGGATACAACATTTATTGACAGATACGTGATTCAACCTTTGCCTGCATTATTGAGCATGCATCAAGACCTTTCTAATAAGATTTTACAGTGTCCCACAATTTTTAAACTACTGATTATAGAGAGGCTTTAATATCTCACTGTCGGGAAGCTCCCTTTCTATGCAGCTGCCATGTTTGAATTTTGTTGTTGGAATGTTGGAATTTCTATTTTTTTGTGTGCTATGTGTTGTAACTGCTGCAAAAAGGGCTGTTGTGCAAGCAGTAACATATGGACCTGCTGTGTTGATTTTAGGTTTTTAGGGTCGATCGTCAATATTGCAAATCAGCAGAGGAAACAGATACAAACAGCTGGAAATAGTTGCATTTTCACACTGCAAATCACAGTGGTGCTGGCTCACCCACCTGTAGAAGGAGTTCACACATGTGACACTGCGTGGAATTTAAATATTACAAGTAGAAAGCAAAAAATAAACTGTCAATTTTCAATCTGTGAGCTGTTATCCATTTTGTGTCTCCTCCGTGTGAAGGGGGCATGACTGGCCTCACACCTGGTTACACGAATATTGTATAGTCTGTCCTCTTTCCTCACTGTCTTAAAACCTCAGAGAGCGAGAGAGAGAGAGGGAGAGATTAACGGTTAACTGTGATAAGTGCAAAGAAAATAAAGTAATTCTTCCCATGTCAGATGTTGTGTCCTGGAAAACACTCAATATGGTTTAATGCTTGTGTGCTGTCAGAGCCAGTAGATCTGGATGTGCTCCAGGTCCCAGAGCTGCTTACTGGTGTCAGGCTCCACCTGCTGCCTCCGCCAGTCAACTTAGATGTAGATCTCCACAGGAGCAGCCACAGCTGCCGCTTGCTGCAGTGTGGTGGAAAAAACACACTAGTTTTACCGTTAAGACACTGCGGGGCTCACCAGTAATTGCTGACAGCATACTGAGGAGACAGATGTTTACCATTCTCTTACTGGGTTTATGTTATTTGAAGCCAATAAGGTGTTGTTGATTTGGTTGTTGTTTTACCCAAGTACTACGCAATGCTTCCCCCCCCCTTCTTTCTTTCTTTGTTAAAGGTTTTGTTCTGAGAGGGACACTAAGATTTAAACGTGACAACATTGTTCTTCAGGAACCGAGGATCAAGGCTTAACAAAAGTAGGTTGTACGGTCGTTTCCAGATTTTGTCATGTTTGGGTGACCCCCTAAATTGAATGCTTCCCTTCCGTATGCCACCATTGTTTGTCTGCGCTGTAGGTGGGGGGGAAATGACAGCGGAGAGACCAAAAACCTCTCAGTAGAGCATATCCTTTTTGTCCTTGTACCAACTTCTTGTGAAAACAGTACAACTATGCTGCACAACACAGTACAAAAAAAAATACAGTGCAACTAAATTATTCCTCATTTTAGAACCAAACACCTCCTGGAAATTGTGCAAAATTCCTTGTACATCCCTGGGCCCCCAATTTAGAAATCCCCAATCTAATATCAGTGTTTCATAAGGGGGGCAAAGAGTCCTTGCCAGCATAATTAGACCAAATAATTCCTTTTCATTAGCCCTAATAATTATGTGTGTTAATCCAGTTCCAAGGAAATGAACAGTGCCGTGGTTAACCTGGGCTTACTCCAAGAACAGGCGTTTGGCTGTACATTTACATAAGATGTACGCATTAGCGTGTCTCCTACACTTATTATTCCCATCTGAGCTCGCACTCTTTATACCCTCAAACTTATTTGGGAAAGTTGACATTAACAAAGTTGCAAATGATTTTCTCAAACGTGTTGTGATTATAGAAGAAGTGTGTTGTTGGATTTTATGCATAAACACATTTCTCCACTTTTGGGGGGTGCACAGCACAATCCTCTCAACAGGGGCTGCTTATTTAGCAGGTGTCCATGCTCAGGTCTGTAACCAGGGATTGTGGGTCATGTCCACATGGTGTGTCGAAGGACATCCCTCCTTTCGCCAGCTGTAGCTCATGCATCATTATAGATAATACTATACTGAAGGGCGTCCGGGTGGTGTGTCAGTCTATTCCGTTGTCTACCAACACGGGGATCGTCGGTTCGAATCCCTGTGTTACCTCCGGCTTGGTAAGGCCTCCCTATGGGTGGGAAGCCGAATGGTGGGTATGTGTTCTGGTCACTCGCTGCACTAGCGCCTCCTCTGGTCAGCCAGGGTGCCTGTTAAGAGATGATGGGGGGGGATAGCGTGATCCGCCTACGCACTATGTGTCCCTGGTGAAACTCTTCACTGTCAGGTGAAAAAAAGCGGCTGGTGACTCCACATGTATCGGTAGTAGTCTGCAGCCCTCCCCGGATCGGCAGAGGGGGTGGAGCAGAAATCGGGACGGCTCAGAAGAGTGGGGTAACCACTGGGGAGAAAAAGGGGGAAATAACCCCCCCCCAAAAAGATTACATACTGAATTAAGTGCAGAAAAAAGGACAATACTAATTAACTTGCATCGCAACACCTTGAAAACTCTTTTGTTCTGCCATCTCTTTCCTCTCTTTTTAATGGAAGGTTCTTCTACCTAATTTTCTTACATTGAACTTTAATTTTAAAAAAACAAAGAGAATGAAGGCTCAGACTCATTGTGTGTCATACAGTTTAAAGTAAACATTTTGAACTGAATCAACCCAAGTGTGACGTCACTGACGTTTTACTCAACATATTAAGGTGGCCAGTATTAAGAAATACAAATACATAACTGTCAGCAGAGTTTTGTTTAGTTGCCAAACCCCAGTTTGTACTCTGAGCTCATTCACTCCCCTCAAGTCAAGCAGCACACTTGTGTGGTGTTTGTTGTCCCTGGCTGTGTGAACTTTGTGTGATGTATATATCCATACAATCAACGATCAATAAGCTTTGTGATTTGGCATAACGCGCCTGGGTTGGCATCTTCTTTATTTATACGTGTGTCCTGAGCCTGTAGGGAAGAGACCAGGCGGGCCGGGCAGAGCTAAGAATAGACTGAAGTTTGTAGTCACCTAACGTGGTCAAACTAACAGGAAATAGCCCTCAGGAGCTTCCTTCAAGCTTCCTGAACAACTAAAATTGGCAGTTGTTTGTTATCATTTGGCCTCTGCAGCATGTGGTTATGGCTTGGACATCTAGGATGTCAGGGGGAGCGTAATGTGTGTTTTTGTGCCTTTGTGTGTTGTTTACATGCGGGCATGAGTGTGCTTGTGCGTGCGTGTGCATTCCATAATTCCGGGTTTAGACAGTGACACTCCAGTGTGCGTGTCTCAGCTTTGTTTGTCGCTCTGTGTCTGCCCGCCTATCTGCCTGACACCTGCACCCACCAGTGTGACTGGGGAAGTAGAGTAGGCACAGGGGTCTGGTGCAGGCAGAGAAAGAGGGGGGGGGGACAAGAAAGACTGAGCCAGTGGACAATTCCAACACAAATTGGCTCAACAGCTGCCTGCCGATTAGGACACCTTAAGGTGAGCTGCTCCACATCTGCACAGCCGGTATAGGTGCACAACACTGGCACTTGTGTCCTTGTTTTCTGTAAGGTTGCTATTGTGTCTGCATGTGTGCATACTAATGCTGGCACCCTAGTGTGTGTGTGAGTGAGTGTTTGTGTGACTGTGCATGTGGGTTCTTTTTGTTTGTTTGTTTGTGTGCGAGTGCCTGCACACAAGTATACACACATGTGTGGGTTGCTGTTGATGACTATGCGTTTCATTTATGTGTTTATTTGGGTCATTATATGTTATCAGTTTCTGTATGATATTACCTGCCCAAAATCTATGGTCAGTATGTAGGAATTAGTGTGTGTATGTGTGTGTGTGTGTGTGTGTGTGTGTGTGTGTGTGTGTGTGTGTGTGTGTGTGTGTGTGTGTGTGTGTGTGTGTCTGCATATTTCGTCCATCAGTGATAATATTGTGTTTCATTAGAAAGAGTGGGATGATCATCATGACACTCAGGGATAATATTGTTTGACCACATGTACCACACAGGAGCTGGGCTTAAATAAAAATCACTTGATTAACCTGCAGCGGGATAAGCGAGATGAGGGGGGGGTGTGTGGACGCAGGAGATCTTTCCACAAAGAGCAGTATTGTTGTTAACTTGGCATTAGCTGTGTTGTTTGGATAACACAGCTGTTGTGTAGGTCCATGTTAGTTCCCATTCCCAGCTTATGATCCTCTTATTGGCTAACCGGCAACCCAGAACTCCCCATCATGGGACTGACTGGCTGTTAAGTGGGACTCTGGGGTGCCAGAGGGCCAAGCAGAGAACAGTGTATTCACACACACCTCCAGGTGAACACATATGCATTTATTTTAATAGACATGCACCTACCCCCCCCACACACACACACACAGAACAAAGCACCTATGAGTGTGAGCAAACACAGGGTACTAGATTAGTTCAATTTGAAATACACACCTCTCATGCAGGAAAGATGTTTTTCTTTCGTGAAGAGCTTGGAGAGCAGAGAATCTAGCTTGGTCTAGTCTAGCTTCTGACTAGCTTGGTCTAGTCAGAAAGGCACGAAGTGAGGAAGCCTCTTGGATGAGAGGCGAAACGTCTTCACGGATATATAACCAAGTCCAGTTGCACTCGATTCAACTCCTTTGGATAACCATGACCTGGATGAATGAGAACATTCACAGCTGAGAGAAGAGACGTTCGGAGGGAAGGGTAGGGTACACTGACGATAGAAGACAGAGAACAGAGGGGTGTAGTATCAGAAATCCGGGAGTAAGAGGATGATAGGAATGCAACTTTTTTTTTAAGTCTTGTGTTAGGGTACGTACACACTGATCAGTCAAAACTTTAAAACCACTATGGGCGCTGGGAGTGAAGGCCAGCCTGTCTGGTCTGGTCCCGCCGAAGAGCTACTGTAGCTCAAACTGCTGAGAAAGTAATTGCTGGCTATGATAGACAGGTGCCAGAACACAGTGCATCACAGCTTGATGAGTATGGGGCTGTGTAGTCACAGACCGGTCCGATGATGACCCCTGTCCATCACCAAAAGTGCCTACAATGGGCGCGTGAGTGTCAGAACTGGACCATGGGGCAATGGAAGAAACCAGACTGGTCTGATGAATCATGTTTTCTTTTACATCATGTGGATGGCTGGATGTGTGTGTGTGTTGTTTACCTGGGGAAGGGACGGCACCAGGATGCACTATGGGAAGGAGGGCAAGCCGGCGGAGGCAGTGTGATGCTCTGGGCAATGTTCTGCTGGGGAACCTTGGGCCCTGGCATTCATGTGGATTTGACACGTACCACCTATCTAAACATTATTGCAGACCAGGTACACCCCTTCATGGTAACGGCATTCCCTGATGGCGAGTTCAAGGTGTTGCCCTGGCCTCCAAATTCCCCAGATCTCAATCTCATCGAGCATCTGCGGGATGTGCTGGAAAAACAAGTCCGATCCATGGAGGCCCCACCTCACAATTTACAGGACTTAAGGGATCTGCTGCTAACGTTTAGGTACCAGATACCAGAGGACACTTTCAGTGGTTTTGTGGAGTCCATGCCTCGATGGGTCAGAGCTGTTTTGGAGGCACGAGGGAGACCTACACAATATTAGGCAGGTGGTTTTAATGTTTTTGGCTGATCGGTGTACGTGTGTGTGATTTAGTGTGTGTCTGTATGCAGCATGTGCGCACACACACGTTAACATTAGATGGTGGAGAAATTTCAAGTGTGCACACAAATGAATGATTGTTCGAGCTCTTTTGAGGAAGGCTGGGGAACAGAGAGCCTACTGATCTCGATACAGCAGGTTCAAGCCAACATCATATGGTTGGTGCTTGAGGCACACCACATCCCATCACTCAAAACGCCTTCATCCAATCACAGCTCTCCATGGGGCATAAAGTGAATGTCCCGCTGGGTAAAATATGATCCCCTTCCTCCAGGAATCTCCCCCACATCAACACTGCACATTCCAGAGGTTGGTTAACCTGATTGGGTTGGAGAGCGTTAGAGAGGGAGTTATGCTGTATTAAAGAGCATTAGCATTCATTAGAAAGCATTAAAGAATGTTATTGTTAAAAATGGAGGGCTGCAACATAAAGCATTATTTTCAAGAGTCCAATAAGCCAAGGAGTTAAGGGTCAGAAGGCTTGGTTCACCTTATACAGCAAATAGTAGGCCGACTGTGGATGTATCTGGTATCTCTGTGTTGGTGTCGTTCCGACGACATCATAATTATTGTTGCTCCAGGGCCGTCATGGCAACTGACCAATCACGTTGCTATGTTGTCGTGCCTTTGCAACTGGGGGGGGGGGCATGGTTGTGGGATTAGGTTGTGTATTAGCATGGGTTAGCTATCGGTTATGCTAAGGTCAGCTACTGGTTTCGGTTAGGGTAAGGAACATGTTAGGTTAGATTTGGCATTTTTCCGGTCTTTTTCCCCACGTCGCAAAGGCGCGACATCACAACAACGCGATTGGTCAGTTGCAAGGAGGGTCCTGGAGCAACATCAATTATGATGTCGTGGGAACAACACCAACACAGCAATGTCAGATTGTGCAATCTTCATGGTGGTGCTGATGTCCGTGATGTTTGTATGTATGTGTGTATGTGTGTGTGTGGGGGGGGGGTGGTAAATCATAAGACTAGCAGACCTCTCATTTTGAGGGGGGAGAGAGAGACAGAGATAGAGAGAGCGTCACACACATATCTCCTGATATCCTTTTCCTCCTCCTTACAATGAATCCTTTTCTCCATTATTCATTATGCCTCTCTCTCCTTCACCTCATTTTAAGGGTAGCATCTTTGTGGCTAAAGGTCCACGCCACTCTGATCTGTAGCATGGGAAAAGGATGCATTATTGTTCTCTCTGGAGCAGTTAGACGATCAAAATCATGTTTCTGGAATGTTTTGTTGTCCTTCCACCAATTATTCTCTCTCTCTCTCTTCTTCTTTCTCTCCATCTGGTGACTTTTTCTCAGTAACCCAGTCATCCCTCTGTGCTGTCTCAAAGGATCATGGGACAAAGACATTTGTGTAGTTGTGGCTTAATGCTAGTCCTATCTGTCTGTTGTACTCATGTATGTGTGTGTGTGTGTGTGTGTGTGTGTGTGTGTGTGTGTGTGTGTGTGTGTGTGTGTGTGTGTGTGTGTGTGTGTGTATGTGTGTGTGTGTGCACGTGCATGTGTGTGTTCCATCCACCACTAAATAACCACTTACATAGGCACATGCACACGTGTATGTATGCGGCATCCTGTGCGCGCGCACACACACGCACGCACACACACACACACACGTGCGTGTGCACACGCAAACACATACACACCAGAGGCGAGCACTTGTGAGCATGTTTCTCAACCAGCCCAAGGCAAAAGAGGAAAATTGCATTAAAAAAAAACATAAGTAGGGAAATTCCTTTTCTCTTCAAGTGTGATGATAGGTCCCCTCACTTTTCAAGCCTGACTTCAAATCTTTCCATACTGCTCATTTTCTCTCTCTCTCTCTTTCTCTATTTCCTTTCCTGCTTTCATCTCTCTCATCCTCACTCTCGTTCTCCCTGTCCTTTATTTTAGCCCTCTTTCTATGTATTCTCCCCCACAACTTGTCTTTCTATGGGGAATACTAAGGCTTGTGTTTTTAGACCCAGTAGTCACGACCCACAGTACTGCTGGTTCTCTATTCTACCAGGTGGTTTATTGCGTTCACCTGTTGTTGCAGGTTCCAAAGTTCGCTGATTGGATGGTTGTAATACCTGACACAACAGGTGAACACGTTTAAAGGGAAACAATCATGATTTTTTTCAACATTCTCTCTCTCTCTCCGTCTCTCTCTCCGAGAGAGGGAGCGAAAGTGAGAGCTGGATTGCTCAGTAGGTAAGAATGCTGGCTTTCCCACTGAAGATCAGGGGTTCAAACCCCAGTTAGGATAAGTCTCCAGTAAGAGAAAGCTTCTGTGGCATAGACTCCTAATGCTACACAAGCCAGCTACCTCAGATATGAGTGAGAGTAACATGAATAGAGTCATACTGGCTCAGACGTTGCCCTGGTTAACAAGGTCCATGTCAGGTGCTGGGGAGTCAGGACAACCTGATGAGAGATGGGCTATAGGAACAAGAAATTTGTGGACAAGGGCTGAGAACCTAGGACTGATGGAATGCAGACCCAAGGTGAGGGGCTATATGTAGACTATGTGGGAACTATGGACCAGTAGGAGACTACTTCCACCCTGACTCAGGAGCAGCTAGTGGCTCAATGTTTGAACATCAATAGAAGGAAGTTACTGTCACAGCTTGAGATAGAGCGGTTCCAACAGGATGACTATACAATTTAGCACCCTGAATGGCCACCCAGTAGTTATGAGATGAGGACAGACCCCAATCAGCTGAAACAATCCTACCAGCCATGACAGCAGAAACTGCTTAGGTTCAAATGAGAGTCATGGCCAGACTAAAGACAGCTTGGCTTCCACGACTCACTGACAAAGTACCATCACAAAGCCTGCTTGAGGATGTGAACACAGCCTTACACAATATCTCAGCTGTATATGCCATTGCAACCGTAATCCTGGAGATGCTTGGGTACAGGATTAAGAACACAGGTCACCAACAGGTCACCAACAGGTCACCAACAGGTCACCAACAGGTCACCAACAGTACCCTCCATGGAAGAGAAGGCTGGAAGCCAAGATCAAAGCAGCACAGAGAGATGTTAGCCAGTTAACGGTGGTGCAGAAAGGGGTGATGAAAGGCAGGCCCTGGTTGAAGAAGTACAGCAAGATGTCCATAGGTGAGGCCCTGGAAACTGCCAAACAAAGTCTCACAGCTCTGACTGTCAGACGGGCACTCAGCATCAGATCGGTTGAGGCAGGGGTCTGCTACACCAAACAAGACCCAAGATGCAGGCTGTGCAAAGACACCCCTGAGACAGTCCAGCACTTAGTAGCAGGGTGTAAAATGTTAGCTGGGAAAGCGTACACTGAAAGGTATAACTAAGTGGCTGGGATAGTGTACAGGAACATCTGCCCTGAATACAGACTGGAAGTCCCTATGTCCAAATGGGAGACATTGTCAAAAGTGGTCGAGAATGGCAGAGCTAAGATCCTGTGGGACTTCAACTTCCAGACTGACAAGCAGGTGCTGGCTAACCAACCGGACATTGTGGTAGTTGACAAGCAACAGAAGACAGCAGTAGTGATCGATACAGCAATTCCGAAAGACGGCAGCATCAGGAAAAAAAGATCATGAGAAGCTAGAGAAATACCAAGGACTGAAGGAAGAACTAGTTCAAATGTGGAAGGTGAAATCCACAGTAGTCCCCAAGGTAATAGGAGCACTAGGGGCTGGGACCCCCAGGAGCAACATCTGAGGTCTCTGTCCAGATGCGTGTGGTCAGAGGAACAGCTAAGATACTGTGTAGGACCCTCATATGTATATATATATATATATATATATGTATATATATGTGTGTCTGTGTGTGTGTGTATAGATAGATAGATAGATAGATAGATAGATAGATAGATAGATAGATAGATAGATAGATAGATAGATAGATAGATAGATAGATAGATAGATAGATAGATAGATAGATAGATAGATAGATAGATAGATAGATAGATAGATAGATAGATAGATAGATAGATAGATAGATAGATAGATAGATAGATAGATAGATAGATAGATAGATAGATAGATAGGTAGATAGATAGATAGATAGATAGCGTTCTTCCCCCCGGAAGCCATCAATGGTGTTGATAAAAGTGCTCAACAAATGAGGAGCAGTATCTATCTATCTATCTATCTATCTATCTATCTATCTATCTATCTATCTATCTATCTATCTATCTATCTATCTATCTATCTATCTATCTATCTATCTATCTATCTATCTATATGTGTGTGTATGTATACTTAGAAATATATATAATGTGTGTGTGTGTGTGTGTGTGTGTGTGTGTGTGTGTGTGTGTGTGTGTGTGTGTGTGTACTGTAGGGAGAAAAAAAAACAAAATTAGCAGCAGCCATAATACTGAGAAGTCTTCCGTGTGTCTCTGAAACACCGCCAAAATTGTGCAGAAAAGTGTCCCTGGTGATGTCACGTTTGTGAATCATTTCAAAATAAATAAATAAATAGAAAATAGCGATGTGTGGGCCCTCATTATAACATCTGCATTGTTATTTACATTCTGCTATACAATGTAAATCGACTGCATCAAGGTGACAACCAGCTCATGGGGAGAAATTAGGGGTTAGGTGTCTTATTCAGGGACACCTCGACATTTTTTGCCAGAAGGAGCTGAGGATTGAACTGGCGACCCTCCAGTTAACACATGACCAGCTCAAACCCGGAAGTACGTTTTTTACTTTTCTTTTCTTTTTTTTTTTTTTTTTTACATTTTCCCCATTTTACTCCCCAATTTTATCCGGCCAATTGCCCCACTCTTCCGAGCCATCCAGGTCGCTGCTTCACCCCCTCCCGGAACCGGGGAGAGCTGGCTGCAGACTACCACATGCTTCCTCCGATACATGTGGAGTCGCCAGCTGCTTCTTTTCCCCTGACAGTGAGGCGTTTCGCCAGGGGGGCGTAGCACGTGGGAGGATCACGCTACCCCCCCCGTTCAGTTTTTTTACTTTTCACATTCCCAGATTGTCCACCAGTGACATCACAGACGACCATTTTTCTGCAAATTTTTCTGCGTTTCAGTGACATACAGAAGGCTGCTCAGTATAATGGCTGCTGATAGGATGAAATCCCTATGACGTATGTAGATCATGCTGAACATCATGACTGACTCTCTTTAACTACCCGGACGAGCACAAAAACTACTCAAGGACCTGATGGAGAACCACTGCCCCTAAAGATTTCGAGAGTTTGTTACAAATAATTCGCAGGTTCAACCCCTCCTGCAGGCTGGGGACAATGCGGAAAGGGGGAATGACCGTTTCCCCCTCTCTTGACAACCACTGACGCAGTGTACTTCCCAATCCCCAGCTACACCAGTAAGGGCTGCTCGGTGGCCAGCAGGGAAAGATGGAGGTTCACGCTGGGGGGCTGTCAGGTGTGAGCGTGTTTTACTGTTTTAATGTGAAGCAGGGTCTTGTTCAAAAACCGCACACGTGGCACGTCCGGAAAGACCCTCTTGGGTTAAACAAAAGGGGGGAATAACTCTTGCTCTTTTTACGTCTCTCTAACGTTCAAGTTGAGTCCTGTTTATTTGGATAGCCTTAAATCAACAGCTATGGCCTCTGAAGGCTTTACGTTCACGTGGTATTCCCATCAGGCTGCCCAAAAAACAGGTAAACACACTTAACAACAATGCACAGTGGACCCTGTCCTGAGACCCTCCATCCAGATGAGGAACAATTCAGTGAAACCCTCTTCGGGGGGGGGGGCATTAGAGTTTCTGTATGAGAGAGTAGGGATCCGTTCCTACCCATCCTTAGTATACAATGATCCAATCCATTCCTCTTTGGTCTCCCCAGCAATATGCTCCCTATGCCCCCCCCCCCAAAAAAAGAAATACAAATACATGCACAAACCTCCGAATCCAAAACATCGCTCACCTGTAGCCGCCTGGAGGCCTGGGGTTGTAGTGTCTTGTCTCTGCAGTTGGACAACTTGTATTTATTTCTCAAATGCATGACGTGCAAGAAGGACCCTGCATGCTGCATGTGAATTAACGTCTTTCCCCTATCGATGGCTAAGATCCTTTTAGGCAAAAACAGAACCTGCTGCGGCTCCCTCGCGAGCAGTGCTACTCGTCTCTGTGCCTGTTAGACTGATGGAGTTGTTAAAGCGTGTATAGTGTGTAGTGTGTAGTGTGTAGTGTATAGTGTATAGTGTGTAGTGTGTAGTGCGTAGCGTGTAGCGTGTTGACTGAAGACAACGCCGGACAAAGTTGACTTGACCGACACAAAGCAGTATAGGAGCTGCATGGTGTGGGGTTTTTTTCCTTCTTTTCACGTAACCCCGCATTTTTTGCGTGCATCCACCTCAGCGAGCAGTGAAGGGGGTTGAGAGGATGCTGCGCTCCCTGTCTCATTGGCTTCCACTCTCAATCTCGGTTTGCGCTCTCCCTCTTTCTCCTCTTGCGCTTTATGGGTGACGGTGGGTCTGCGCTCGTATTGCGCGCACGTCTGCGTGCATGTGCGCGCGCTGGGTCTGCACGACCGCGTGAGTGTCTCCGAGTCTGCCACTTGCGTGCGGCCATGCGGACGAGCGTTGTTCTGCCATTCAGATGACTTTCTACATATAGGTGACACTTTTTGCTCCTGTCATCTCCCTCATCTTCTTCAGCTTCTCTTCTCTCTCAATTTCCAGCCTGTCGCTTCTTTCTTTATCGGCGTGCAGACTCCTACCGCTCACAGATTTGCAGGCTGTGTGTGCGTGTGTGTGTGTGTGTGTGTGCGCGCGTGTGCGTGCGTGTGTGTGTGTGTGTGTGTGTGTGTGTGTGTGTGTGTGAGTGAGTGAATGGGGGAGGAGGGTCATGATGTTTGGTCGGTGGGACCAAGGCAGAGAGATCTGCCTTGGTGGTGCACGGCTCATCTTATTTGGAACATCCTCGCCACGGGCTTCAGCTCTGAATTTGACAGTATTGTTTTTTGGTCGCGTTCTCTTTTCTTTTTTTTTCTTCTCTTCCCCCCCTCCCTGGCCATTGTGGTAATAGGGATGGACTCTCGCCTACTGCTCAGCCCGGGCATTCCCACATCGGAGCCGACCGCTGCCGTTGGGACCGGGGCGCCGTGGAACATCAGCGCCGTGAGTGCGCACCGGCTGATGGAGCTGCCTCCGCTCGCCACATCTGTAAGTGACCCTATCCTCCACCCTCGGCTCAGTTTGTGTAGAGAGCAATGTAACCCAGGCTGTGCAAGGTAAGAGTGAGCGCCGGGCGGGACAACCCAATAAACAAAGTTGACGAAGTGTTCGGCGTGCATGCTTTCTTTTATTTCACTATTATTTATATATATATATATATCTTTAACGCAGTCATGGTTTGCTCGACTCGATCCTCTGCGAGTTGTGTGCGGTGTGCGGGTAGAAATCGCTGCGGCGCTTTCTTCTGAATGAATGGCGAGGTAGGAGGCGACGCTTCCCGTCTGCGCCCCGCGCTCCGCTCATTCAGCACTGTATACCTGAATGAGGAGACGCGGGAAAATCCCGCGTGTCTGTTTATCGGCACATGGGTTGTGGGAGACAGCTGCGTATCTGTCACCGCCGTTACGCGGCGCGCCAATTACCCCGATTAAATGAACATCAGTCAGGAACGTCGGTTTCTGCACTCGTTCCCGTCTCATTTCCTCGGCCATTCATCACAAGACTGCCCACTGACCGGGAGTCATTAACAGCCCCGATGCCCAGGAGAATAACGGTTACGCGCCATGCATGAACGCAGATGGAGACATCTCTCTCCCTCTCCCTCCCTGGTCTCCCCGTCCCTGTCTCTCTATCTCACTTTAACTAACTCTGTCTAGCTGTGCAAGTCAATAACAAACAGAGAACGAGAGAGGGGGAGAGAGAGTGACAGAACGAGAGAGGGGATGAATGAGAGAGGGAATGAGGGAGGGAAGAGATAAAATGAGAGAGAGAGAGAGAGAGAGAGAGAGAGAGAGAGAGAGAGAGAGAGAGAGAGAGAGAGAGAGAGAGAGAGAGAGAGAGAGAGGAGCGAGAGACAGAAAGAGGGGGAAAGAGAATGATAGAGAGTGAGAGATAGAGAGGAGATAGAAAAACGAGAGATGGGACAGAGAATGAGAGAGAGGAGAGAGAGAAAATGAGAGAGAGAAGAGAAATAGAGGAGAGAGAATGAGAGAGGAGAGAGAAAATGCGAGAGAGAGAGCGAGAGAGAACATGTGAGAGAGGGGGGCTGGGGGGAGAGAATGAGAGAGAGGAGAGAGAGAAAAATGAGAGAGAGAGAAGAGAAAGAGGAGGAAAGAGAATGATAGAGAGTGAGAGATAGAGAGGAGAGAGAAAAATGAGAGATGGGAGAGAGAATGAGAGAGAGAGAGAGAGAGAGAGAGAGAGAGAGAGAGAGAGAGAGAGAGAGAGAGAGAGAGAACATGCAAGAGAGAGAGGGGGGCTGGGGGGAGAGAATGAGAGAGAGAGAGAGAGAGAGAGAGAGAGAGAGAGAGAGAGAGAGAGAGAGAGAGAGAGAGAGAGAGAGAGAGAGAGAGAGAGAGAGAGAGAGAGAGAGAGAGAGAGAGAGAGAGAGAGAGAACATGCAAGAAAGAGAGGGGGGCTGGGGGGGGAGAATGAGAGAGAGAGAGATGTTGGTTTACAGTGAGCACAACATGCACACACTGCATGTCTTTGTGTATACATGTGTAAAACAGCGCATTACACTGTAAACAGTAGCGAAACAAGCCAATTAGAGCACACACAATGTTGTTAATGTCCTGTAGTAAAAACGTGTTAGAGTCAGTGTTCTACAGGGGACAAAGGTGAGGAAGACAAGTTGGATAACAATCTTTGAGAACCTGTAGATGTATGGGTCCACGAATGCAAACGGTTCTGTTTTGAAGGCTGGCCCTGCAGGCTTTAACCTCGGGTTTGGTCTAACTTGTGTTGTTTTGCTGTCATGGTGTGTGTGTGTGTGTGTGGGGGGGGGGGGGTCAGTGCCAGTCCCAGGGACAGCAGATGTAAATTAGCTTTAAAGCGAACTCTGGCCCAGCGGCTGTGTTGTACATGGCTCCTGTTAGAGAAACTAATTTTTTTTAAAGAAAAAAAGAAGAAGTGCCTGAGGGCAACCCTAACTGCAAGTGATGGGGTCTCGGGGTGAAAAGGTTTGGTTTTCCTTCAAAGCCTGTGAGAACTCCCTCTTACTATCACTCTTGCTCTCTCCATTTCTCTGTCTCGCACTGTTGCCTGTCCGTCTTTGCCTTTCTCTCGTTCCCTCTCTATCTATCTTTCACTCATTCCGCAGTGTATGCATGCACGTATGCATACAAGTATGTATGTATGTGTGTATGTTTGTTTGTTTGTATCTGATGATTAATTAAATTGATCATCACCCACTGGGGAGCCACAAATTCAGCCTCTCTTTAAGCCAACGCGTGTCTTTGCATTGGCATTCTCACGTACACACCAAATGAGCATGTTTCCGAAGGACTCCTGTGGACTTTCATTGCTGTATCTATGTCCACTGAAAACACACACGCCGTGCGTGTCTTTGTGCTTTCCTGCACCGATATACGAGTGTGTCCTAGAGAGAAATAGTGTGTCTCTGCGCGTCTATATGTGTGTGTTGGAGAGCAGGCATGCAAGCGCCCGCGCGTGCGCGCGCGTGTGTTTGAACGTGGAAGCATGCCGGTGGGCATTTGTGAGCGTTTGCTTTCAGTCGTCTGCTGTGGATTAGAGAGCGGCCTGGGTAAGCAGGCCTTCCTGTGTCTGAAGCTGTAGAAAGCCCTTTATCAGCCAGCTGATTGAAGGGTTGATTAATGACTTGTTTGGCGTGTGGCAGAGTCAGTGGGCAGATAATCAGTTATGTGGTTAATGCGGTGCTCTTTAGGGCAGCTCGATGACACTAAGCCAAGGGGCAATTGGAAAAAAACAGATCCCTTAATATTTTACTTTCAAAGTGACGGTGGTTTTGGCTTCTTCTTTTTTTTAATTTCCCTCCCCAATTGTATTCGGCCAATTACCCCACTCTTTCGAGCCGTGCTGGTCTCCGCTCCACCCCCTCTGCCGATCCAGGGGAGGGCTGCAGACTATCACATGCCTTCTCCGATACACGTGGAGTCGCCAGCTGCTTCTTTTCACCTGACTGTGAGGAGTTTCGCCAGGGAGACATAGCACGTGGGAGGATCACGCTATTACCCCCCCCACAGTTCCCCCTTCTGAACAGGCGCCCCGACCGACCAGACTAGCGCAGCGACCAGGAAACATACCCACATCCGGCTCCCCACACGCAGACACGGCCAGTTGTGTTTGTAGGGACGCCCGACCAAGCCGGGGATTTGAACCGGCGATCCCCGTGTTGGTAGGCAACGGAATAGACCACTACACTACAGGGACGCCCCGAGTTTCGGCTGTTTTTACGATAGCATTTTAATTACCATAAAACACGAGAATAGGTAACAGCGCGGGAGAGATGTCCTTAAAACCGACACGGAAATGACGTGTAACCAGTGCTGATGGTTTTATCCCCAGATACCATCACGTTGTTCATCATTCAATATAGTGTAAGGGGCATAGGCGTTTCTAGCCCATTTTGGGGGGTGCTGCAGCGCCCTTAAATTGAACCCCAGCACCCCTAAAATTGAAGAGATTTTTTAATTTTTATTTTTTACTGTATGTCCATGTTTAATAAGCTGAAGAATGTCAAAACCATATCCAGTATATGGTTTAAACGTAATATTTTAACAACAAAAATACAGCACCCCCCCATGCTTCGAAAATGGTTTGATCCACCCCCCTAAATTTATCTTGCCTGGCCGGCCAGCACTCTGGCTGCTCAGCACCCCTAAAGCTCTGATCCTAGAATCGCCCCTGGTAAGGGGCATGGATAAGTAGACACGTTGGCCGTTAGCTGACGAGCCTGACCCTTTAGTCGAGCGGTCAGCGATGTCTCCTGTGGTGCGGGCGATACGGGTTCGCGTCTCGGCCGCCACAGTTTCTGTGGTTGCCTCCCGATTTCGCTACAATATGAAGTGACAAGTCTGTATGTACAGAGTGTAACTACTTCAGATTCAGCAAGTTTCATAATTTTATATTTACTTTGTGCACTTTCAGTAGGTGTCCCGTTTTATAAAAAAAATACACATGTTTTATTTTAGACAAAACCCATCATTTGCTGTCATTACGCTGATATCCTTTGTTTTAATTTGTAGCAGTGAGGCTACACAGCTGAACACACCTGGCCTGGGCGGCTGAGGACCTATCAGGACTCTTCCACGCCTGCGCATTTAACGCTCAGCTGCCCCCAATGTAAACGAGCCACGTCACAGATGACAGCCGTGTTTCATAGTGCGTCCATTCAGGGGAAGGACATGTGGCGGTGAGCTTTGCGCTAAGAGGGAAAGCCCTGAACCCAAACATGTGTACCAATCCAGGCTTTTATTCTGGATGCTGGAACCTAAAGGAGTCCCCTTTTCCTCTCGTCCAGGAAGACGACCACCGACTTCGAGCTGCACCTCACGATAAGTCAAGTCACGTCAATTCTCTTTGTATAGCTCAGTATCACGAATTTGCCTCAGGGGGGCTTTACAGCAACACAGCATCCTGTCCTTAGACCCTCTCGTCGGATAAGGAGCAACTCCCACAGTGTTTCTCAACCGGGGGTCCGCGGACCCCTAGTGGTCCGTGGTGTAATTGCAAGGGGTCAGTGAAAATAAAATATCTTTAAAAAAAAGATCCTATGACATTTATAGAAATAGGATTATTTTACTAAAATGTGACTGAGACCTTTATCTACCTAAACTATAAAGGGTAACAGGACTTTTTTCTCTAATTACATCTGTTTCACAAGTGTAATTTATTGTATTTTAATAAGAGATCTCGCTCCCGTTTGCATTGTTAAAAGTTACTGCATAAAAATTCTGTTGTTACATATATCTGAAAGTTACTGAATACATATTCTGTTTTGTTACATATATCTGAAAGTTACTGCATAAGAATTCTGTTTTGTTAACTATATCTACATATTCTGTTTTGTTACATATATCTGAAAGTTACTGCATAAGAATTCTGTTTTGTTAACTATATCTAAGTTACAACTGAAAGCTCTTATTTTTGCCCCAAAGAGTGAATAAATGCTATAATGCAATTTAAAATGCAGTTTCTACTGTTTCTATCAAATTGCAACCCCCCTCCCCCAAGATCAGGTGGAGGGGTCCTCAGGGTAGATCAAAAATACACAGGGGGTCCAGGACCCCAAAAAGGTTGAGAACCACTGCCCTAGAAAACCCTGTAACAGGGAGGAAAGATAGAGGAGAGCAACAGAGGAGGGAACTCTCTCCCGAGACGGACAGCGTGCAATGGATGTTGTGTTTATACAATTTACACAATACAACATTGACGGAGGATAAACAGAATTATAATGAACTTGTAACATTTATGAAGAATATGATGCACATGATGCCAGGCAGTGTCCGGACACCACAGCCCAGGACCCAAGCCACGTGACCAGCATCATCATATGGATTTATAAGATATATAAAAAGAAAAATGTGATGAGGGGGATGGCCAAGCAGCGTCCAGGTGGCTACCACCATCACCACGGAGACCTGGGAGGAGAACCGACTGCGCATGCGCACAAGGGAGACTCACATGACGCCACAGAAAAAGAAAGGAGAAGACGTCATTCAGAGAGAGAACACATGTGAGAGAAGAGAACAGCTTGCAATACTCATTAGTCATAATCAATTAATTCATCAATTAGTCATAATATATACGTTATAATCTCAGTGGTTGGTAAATTCACTGAGACACTTGCAATAACCGTTTTAAAGAATAGTTACTGGAGTTACTGGAGATGGGACCTGGCATCCTCTCTGAGCTCTGGAGTGCGAACGAATGTCATTTTGTTTGATTCATTCTGTTGTTGGCGCACTGAAGACAATAACTAATGCAGGAGAATCCAGTTCACGAGTGTTTTTCCACTTGCTCAATCTAATGATTAACACATGTAGCGCTATCTCTGGGAAAAACAATATGGCGTATATGCAAGTTCAGCTCTGCAGGCCAATGTGGGAGAAGGCAGGTAGCTTTAAGTTTGAAGAAGAAGAGACGTAAACAAGCAAAACAGGCTCGTGAGAGACCTTTCCTAAAAGATACCACAACTTCAGCAACTAGACCTCAAAGTCAATGGTCAGCATTCAACCATGTGATGTAATAGAACTGGCAACCGTCCACTTCAAGCTTGGGCCTCAGGGACTTGTGCAATTACCACAGAGCACGATAGGGGTCAGTAAGTTGCATAAAAATGACAATCTGCAGGACTGTAGCTTTACGTCTAGGTTGCTTAATGTTGACCTTGATTCAGAATCAGAATCAGAATCAGAATCAGAATTGGAATCAGAACCAGAATCGGAATCAACTTTATTGGCCAAGTGTGCCAGTGCACACAAGGAATTTGACTCCGGTACACAACAGCTTTTAGCACTTGCAGACGTCACTCACTCACTCACTCACTCACTCACTCACTCACACACACACACACACACACACACACTAGAGGCAAGCACGTATCCACAACAGGTATGTCGCTACTATACAGAGTCTTGTTATGGTTGAATAATCAACAGCCTATGCCCATATATTATACCATATATTGGACCATATACCATATATTATACCATTTATTATACCATATATTATACCATATATTATATGCAGGGGTTAAAGTGGGATTTGGTAAGTGGGGGATCTCTGTATTAGAGAGGTGGGCAAAAGTGCGGGAGTGATAGTCGGCCTCAATACTACCGGTAGCTAACGTTTGCTAGCTAGTTAGTTATTTGAATGAAAATATTGCATGGCCAGAGCTAAGGTTGGACAAACATAACTAGCTAGCTACCGGTAACGTTACCGGACGCTACCGATAGTTAGCTTGCCTAGCAGCATTCAAACAACTAGCCAGCAACGTCAGCAACTAGCTAGCAACGTTACCGGGTGGAAGCTAGCTAGTTAGCTAGCTAGCGAACGTTACGTTCACTAACGTTAGTTGCTTGAATGAAAACCACAGCAGAGCTAGACAAAACTATTGGAAATACTATTGGAAATACACTGAAGATACTCACTCTTTATGCCCCCCAATCCAAGATAATAGTGCAGGTAGCAGGTTGACGCTCTCTCGAGTCTTGTCTGCCTGGTGCGGTGAACTGACCCTGACCCGTGAGTGTGAAGCCAGTCTCTTTTGATGTCAAGTCTGGTGAAGCCACACAGCAGGCAGGTGCGGGTCACGTGAGGACGCGATATCATTCAAACTTTTAGAAAAAGTAAAGTAGTATAAAAATAGAAGAACGACTTTATTTGCGATTTATTTTTGTAATGCTTGTGAATTGGCTGCATCATGTTTTTTGTTTTAAATTTTACTGTGACAAAAAGGTTGAAATTACTCCTGTCTACAGAGTGCCGGATCTCAGCTCCGATTGACTTGGGGGAGGAGGGGAAGTGCCGGTGTCGGGATCCGGGTAGCTCCGGCCCACTTTAATCACTGATTATATGACGTTAGAGTATTCTTGCCCCCTTCTATCCGAGGCATAGAAGGGGATCTGCCCGATGACATCACAGTCCATCCATCCATCCATCCATCCATCCATCCATCCAAGCCGCTTATCCCAATCGGGGTCGCGGGGACGCTGCAGCCTATCCCAGCAGTCACTGGGCGGCAGGCGGGGAAGCACCCTGGACAGACCGCCAGTCCATCACAATAATAATAATAATAATAATAACAACAATAATAATAATAATACAGTCCTGGTCAATAAAGACCCGGTTGGATTGTCATGTGGATGGAAACCCTGCCCCCAAGCTCACGTGGTTTAAGGACAATCGGCCCATTGGCTTAGCGGGCCCCTAGGATATTGTCCAATGGGCGCATACTACAGGTGCTGAAGGCTCAAGTTTCAGACACGGGCGCCATGTTTTTGTGGCTGGCGATGGGAGAAATTATTTAACCTCAATGCGCATGCGCCCCCTACGATCATTATTACACACATACGTGCGATCGTTATATATTACTTGCATACTATATTGCCCATACACTATACCACATACCACGACTCCCCAACCATCATACCGTTAAATATGTACTCCCACTATGTACCAGAAGTATACACCTACCATCCATCTCACAACTACATACTGTGTTATATACCAACGTTATAACCACTATACAGCAGTTGTGTGTGTATTTATAGCCCAAGTGGGTTTTGGACGTTGGCATTGTAGCAGAGAGATCGTCGATCTTTACGCTGCTCTTTGTGCGAGTCGTTGTTTTTTCTCATCGCTGCATCAGCCTACCCACAACCCGTGCATGGGTGTGTCCGTGCAGGCACACTGCTGCATATTCATGCATCCAATTAAGCGTGCGTGCGTGATTAAATCTAACAGGCTCTTCAGACTGCATGGGTTTCTGCTCCTTCATCTTTAGATTCACCAACACCCATGAGGAACGTTCTAATCACCCCCTTACCTTCCCCGATCTGCCTCTCTCCCCCGCTCCCCCTCTCCCCGGGTCCCCGCTTCCCTTCGTTCTGTCCTACCCCCGTCTTGACTCGTCTTTTGTCTTCTATCTCCTAATAGGCTGGGCCCATGCTGCTGCGTGCAACAAAGTTGCAGCGCCATTTACATTTAAATGAGTTGCTGTCTGCTGACAAAGGCAAACGTGTGCGCACGGACACACGTGCACAGAGCACACACGCCGCGCATATTTGCACCACACAGGTATGAACGCAATTGGTTAACACGGGTGTGGTCCTTGCACACAGGCACACACATGCGCAGAGAGAGCCCCCCCCCCACACACACACACGCTTACATGCACCAAAACAACTAGAGTAGTGTTTCCTTCCTACGGCGTACGTCCCAAACAAATGGGCAGACGCCCAACCGGCCATGCTGTGCTCTGCTTGCTTGCTGCATACCCAGTGGTACTCAAGACCCCCCCCTCCTCCCTCCCTCCCTCCCCCCTGTGTGACTGGCATTCATCTGCCCTGTAGCTGCTCCGGCTGGGAAATATACCACAACACGAGAGAAGGAAACGGGGAAAGAAAAAGGGAAAGTAAAGATGGAGACCGAGATAGAGTGTGAGAAGGGGGGAGGAAACTGAGGGGGGGGGGCAAAAGTGATTTTAAAAAAAAGCAACAAGGAGAGAGGAGGAGAGAGCGAGACACGGCGCAAGTGTGGCAGATGGGAAATGATGGAGGGATGGAACGGGAGAAATGGTGGAGTGTGTATGTGTGTGTGTGTGTGTATGTGTGTGTATGTGTGTGTGTGTGTGGGTGTGTGTGTGTGTGTGTGTGTCGGCTGGGGGCGGGGAGGGCAGACCTTGAGTGTGATTTACCACTTCAGCGGTTACAGAGTCAAAGGCAACTTAAGTGTGTTTACATTTCACTGATATCTGACTGCCCTTGGACAGTCTCCCCCGTATTACGCACGCACGCACGCACACGCGCGCGCGCACGCGCACGCGCACACACACGCACACGCATAACCCCCATCTTGGCATCCCACATTCAAAGCCTCCCTTCTAGTGCGCGTGTGAACGAGAAGCGTTCACCTGTCTGCTGTCTCTGCTGCGCTACGCGTCCCCAACATCTCTCCAGGAGACCTGCTAATGACCCCTTCACTCATTTGCTTACATAACCCCCCCCCCTCCTCGTCACTCTTCACGCTACTATTCAGCTGTCATCCCCCTTTTTTCCAGCAGTACCGGGCTGTGACTTCGCAGAGGAAAAGTGGGCTGTGGGAAACAGATGTTTCTGCACGGGCGTGCGTGCACGTAAGGCGCACGAAGACTAAACACACACATGGACGATGGCTTGGATTAATAAAAGGAAATGGGTTAGTTCGGCTGAACACTGAGATAGCCTAGAGAGATTTAGATGGGGCGGCGGCGGGGGCGGTCTTGTGGTTCAGTGGATCTGTCCCCTGGTTTCGTCTGGGTTTATGTTTGTGTCTGTGTCCGACCACGTGCTTGACTGGACGATGAAGCCATACAGATAAGTGTTCATACATGACTGCACATCAGGGTTTGGAGCAGGGCACTTTTTAAGAAAAAGCCGAGCGCACGCAGCTTACAGTCAGACAGCATTAAGTGTCGGGGTGGTGAAATGACGGCAACGCGGTTTGAACACAGAGCTCTGCAGACATGTAAACCACGTCAGCACCATAACACGCAACACTCCAGCAGAGCTGCTGAAACGCTGGATATCAGACAGACTGAATACAGCTACTGGAGGGCAGGAGTTGTTTGCTCCAATCACATAAATCCTCTGCGGTATTTCAGCCTCACAAGAGTTGAACCGTGGGCGTCCAGGTAGCGTGGCGGTCTGTTCCGTTGTTTACCAACGCGGGGACTGCCGGTTCGAATCCCCGTGTTACCTCCGCTTGGTCGGACTCCGGCGTCCCTGCAGACACAATTGGCCGTGTCTGCGGGAGGGAAGCCGGGTGTGGGTATGTGTCCTGGTTGCTGCACTAGCGCCTCCTCTGGTCGGTCGGAGCGCCTGTTTGGGGGGTGGCGGGGGGAACTGGCGTGATCCTCCCACGCGCTGCGTCTCCTTGGCGAAACTCCTCACTGCCAGGTGAAAGGAAGCGGCTGGTGACTCCACATGTATTGTAGAACGCATATGGTAGTCTGCAGCCCCCCCCCCACCCACCCACCCGGATTGGCAGAGGGAGTGGAGCAGCGACCGGGACGGCTCGGAAGAGTGGAGTAATTGGCCAGGTACAACTGGGGAGAAAAAAAGGGGGTGGGTGGGGAGAGAGAGAGTTTAACATTGCTTAACCTTGCTTTCAGCAAGATGAACCATTTCTTCCACGGGGTTGAAAGAAATTACTCACTGAAGAGGTTTTCAAGTACTCCATTTCTCTCCAAATACCATTTGAGGAACATCTTCAGGAGGAGGAGGAAATCCATCGCAGGGGTTCCCAGACTGTCCCAGTCACGCTCCCTTTTCACATTTGGACATTTTTAGAAAAGGGCCCAATTTTTCCCCATACATTGGCTAGCTCTATTCAATAAAAACGAAACAACTGAGCTTCCTTGTCAACAATACGATAACTTTGATATTTGTTAGAGCTACACTGGGACAAGAATAGCCAAGTGGCAAAGGCCTATGGACTATGTAGTGGTGCAGCTCCCTATCAGTAAAGTAATATTTAACATAGTCCTCTCCGCCCAATTATTTTCCCTCTTTCTCACTGCTTAGGTATCCATCGTTCCCAGACATCCTTTCCCGACAGTGGATGTCCCAGACCACGCCCACTACACCATTGGTGCCGTCATCCTGGCCGTTGGCATCACAGGCATGCTGGGAACTTCCTGGTCATGTACGCGTTCTGCAGGTAGTGGATACGGTGGCTGCCGATTAAAAAGAACGGGAATCTGCGGAATGTCCCTTTATGATGGAAAAAAAAATATATATATGGGGGGGTCTTTGAAAGAGATTAAGAAGCGCTGTTTTTTTCATAATGCAGTCTGAATAGATTTAATGGGTACACACACACACACACACACACACATACAAGCACGCACGCACACACACACACACACTCACACACACACATGCATACTTCCGAACATCTAAAACAATATCTCATGCAGCAGAGGACAAAACAGTTGTGCTCATGCACACTAATAATTGTTTCTTGTTCCCTCTGGCTATGAACTACAGTTCAGTGAGGATTCAAACAATTACCCCCCCCCCACCACCACCACCACCACACACACACACACACACACACACACAGTTTTTTTTGTTGCTTTCCCCTGTTCATTCATCTGTCTTTCAGTCTTTGTGTTGTCTATTCAAACTTTCTCTGCAATACTTTAATGCTAAAATACTGCCATATGAATGCTGGCATTGTGGTCTCTGCAATACTACCTCTATGCAGGCTTTCTCTGCAAAACAGCAAAACAATGCTGCAGCTGTATTTGTCTGGATAGCTGGTCTCTTAGACAAGTCAAATATCAATTGATTTTCCTCTTTCTCTTCTCTCCTCCCTAACATGGTGTGTGTGTGTGTGTGTGTGTGTGTGTGTGTGTGTGTGTGTGTGTGTGTGTGTGTGTGTGTGTGTGTGTGTGTGTGTGTGTGTGTGTACAGGAGCCGGAGCTTGCGTACCCCAGCAAATATGTTCATCATTAACCTCGCCATCACAGACTTCCTGATGTGTGTGACCCAGGCACCTTCACCACAAGCATGCACAAGAGGTGGATCTTTGGAGAGAAAGGTGACCCTACTGTATATGCAAGTGTTAATCGAAAGCTATTACACACACACAAAAGTACACATAGGATGGATATGTGCCCGCATGAGAATACGCACATGCACATGCACACACTTACACGCACATGCCTCTCCATACACTTGCACATAAACACACACACACATGCACTTATCCATGCACATCTGCAATACCGGAGGGATCAGTTTTGTATCTCCTTCCTTTTGCCTGTGTGTTACAGCTCAATTAAGATTCCACACATGTGCTTGCATGCACAAATACATGCACACAGAGGAACATACATGCTTACATATTTACACATACACTGATAATCAGACCTCAAGCTGAGGAAACAAACACTTTTTTCCCCTTTGTTGAGCTATAATTTGTGCATGAATGTGTGTGTGTGTGTGTGTGTGTGTGTGTGTGTGTGTGTGTGTGTGTGTGTGTGTGTGTGTGTGTGTGTGTGTGTGTGTGTGTGTGTGTGTGTGTGTGCATGAGAGAGAGAGACAGCAGCCCTGAGAGAGCTGGCTCTCACATGCTTATTATAACCCACATAAACACATAATCATACATTGCACACATAATGGAAATAACATATTTACACACCATACACACACCCATCATCATCATCATCATCATCATCATCATCATCCTGTATGCTGTAGCGGAAGCAATGAAACCAGAGCCTCGTTTTGTAAGATCTAAATCCATACAGTCACAATGTAAAATTTAGTATGCATGTATGGAGTGCTTTAAGTGTGTGCGTGCGTGCGCGCGCGCGCGCGTGCGTGACTCAATGAAACCAGCAATAGGAAGGCAGCGAGGATGCGCCACCCTTCACTGATCAAACACTGATAGCTGTAGGTTTAATGTAGGCCTGGGGAGTTGTTCTCCTGACCTTGGTGAAGACGGCCAATCATCGTCAGATCTGAAGCTTGACCTTCTCTCTCTCTCTCTCTCTCTCTCTCTCTCTCTCTCTCTCTCTCTCTCTCTCTCTCTCTCTCTCTCTCTCTCTCTGTCTCTCTCTCTCTCTCTCTCTCTCTCTCTCTCTCTCTAACAGTATCATCACTACCCCCTTAACCCACCAAGGAAAGCCTTTGTCCCCCTCTCAGACACAAGAAACAATGACAAGAGAGAGTTGAATAAAAGTGGAAAGTGAGAGATGGAGTTATGGAGGGGGGGGGGATACCTACCAAATGTCCCGTTTTTGACGGGGTGTCTCCTATTTTTTCTCAACTCTTTCTCCTGGTGTGCCGCCGTTTAGTTTTTTCTCCCTCCTGTCGCCCTTTCTCCCCCCCCCCCACCCACTTTTTTTTCCTGTTTCGTGTTGCCTGATTAGAATGGAGAGACGTCTTCCTCACGCGCCTGTGTGTGATTGATGTCTAACGACCTGGCAGCACAGAGCGAAAGTCGTCAAACAATGTTTACGCGCGGCCAGGCAGCAGTAGCACAACAATGGATCAGATAGTTCAAAACACTCGCGTAAATTTCTTTTCTTGAAGCGAGACCCCCCCCCCTTTGTTTTTTTTCCATCTCCCAGCCATGTCAGCATTTTTGAAAGTGTGCAGGACTGACTTCAGTCAGTACACAAGCTCAAATGTCTTTATTTTATTGTCTTGTTCATTGTGAGTACTCTGCTCGTATGTTCTCTGAAGTTCACGGTGGTCTCTGTGATTTGAGACACGTGTAGCCCTCTATTCTCATGAAACCGGGTGGAAGCTAAAAATATATGCGCAATATGGGTGTGTCCGATATAGTATTTCTGGCAATTTGGTGACCAGAAACGCAAGCGCATCCCTGGCGCGGTGAGTTTCAGACGATAAAGAGGTTGACTCAGGAATAAATACCCAGGGGCGGGGCGGGGGGGGCGGGGCTTCGACTTGACCAATCAAAACAGTTCCTCTCATTATCTTTAAATGCACCGTGGTGCAAAGTATTATTATTTTCCTGAAGATGAAGCCTGTTAGAAGAGCTACATATTGTCCTTGTTTTCATGGATGTGAAATAGACCGCTACAGCCGGGAGTCGAACCTGGGTTCCCCGCACCACGGGCGACTGCGCTAACCAGTCAACTAACGGGTCCGACCCGTTAGCCACAGGCTAGCAAGTCTACACATCCGTGGTCGTTGCACTGTTACAGAGGAATCAGGAACGCTGTCATTTTATTTCGCGTAGTACTTGCATACATGAAATGAAACGAAATATCGTCTCCCCCAGCCCACAGCAGTGCAACACAGACAACAACATATCCAAAAACCACAAGAACTAACACATATATCCATAATAAAAACTAAAATAAATTAAACATCACTGTCCAGAGAACGAACGCCAGCCAGGATGACTGTCAGAACTGCCGGTCTGCATGGGCTAGCAGTTATCTTAGCCTGCCCCGCTTCCGTGTCCTGTCAGATCGCCCTCGGTGTTTCCTCTTCGGGCGCAGCTCCGGGCAGGACTGTGGTCCTTGGACGCAGCAGACCAGGCTCCCTCAGCCAATCCAATGCCAGCTCTACTCAGCCAGACACCCCCCCCTGCACTCCACACGACGACTCTAAAAACACAGTCGACGCCAGGTGTGACCGCCGCCAGACCGCCCTTGGTGTTATCGGAACTGACGGTCTGCATGGGCTAGCAGTTAGCTTAGCCTGCCCCGTTTCCGCGTCCTGTCAGACCGCCCTCGGTGTTACCTCTTCGGGCGCAGCTCCAGGCAGGACCGTGGTCCCTGGGCCCACAGGACGCAGCAGACCAAGCTCTCCGAGCCGGTCCAGCGCCAGCACACATGTATATGCAGACGTGGACAAAGACACTGCATGGACGGTACTGGGTGAGGCCGCCGCCATCTTCCCACACCGATACTAGGCGGGGCCGCTGCAAACGTGAATTCGCGCCGCCGTCTTCCCACACCGGAAGCCCTGTATGTATGAAATCCGGCGGCGGTACCGCTGCTTATTCCAATATATTTCATTCTCATAGATTGTGACAAAACAAAATTTGCATAATTTGCAGCAGCACGCCAGAAGATCACGAGTCATCAGTCTGGCTGACATAACTCACAAACTGCTTTCAGTCTTGTTACGTCTTGCACAAGCCTACAGAGATTGACAATGGACTTGATATTTACCGACCCCATGACTTCATAAAAATGGTCAATGTCTCATAAAAATCACCCTTTTTTTGTCTCAGCTCACTGTTGGCAGGAATGGGAGGGGGGGCAGATGGGAACAACCAAGATAAGTCATATGGTTATAGAGAAGGAATTCATAGATGTTATAGATCCTCCCCAAAACCCCCTTACTCCACTACCCTCATGCGCGCGCTCGCTCTCTCTCTCTCTCTCTCTCTCTCTCTCTCTCTCTCTCTCTCTCTCTCTCTCTCTCTCTCTCTCTCTCTCTCTCTCTCTCTCTCTCTCTCTCTCTCTCTCTCTCTCTCTCTCTCTCTCTGTGACAGGGCTTGTTAGTGTGTTTTGCCGTTTATCCTGTCACTTCTAATGGGACACTAAGACCATCTCTAATCAGCTCTATTGATCAATCCACCCTAAACGGACTTGTTCCTGAAAGCGGCTTGTCAGATGACAACCCTGATCAGGTCACTCAACATATATACACCACACACACACACACACACACACACACACACACACACACACACACACACACACACACACACACACAAGAATAGACTGGATGAAAACGCATTATTGAGTTTCGGCATAAAGGCAAGATAAAAGGTTTTAATGCAGATTTGTTATCTGCGCTCAATTCGTCACATACCAGTGACCTCTGTCTCTGTTAATGCACACTGTGTGGGGCTTGTACACATGTAGACATCGTCCCTCATCTTGAGTCAACCTTCCAATCATTCTCTGTCTTTTTTTTTTCTCAAATCTAATATAATTTGTGCAATTTAACATGAACTGTCACACACACACACACACACACACACACACACACACACACACACACACACACACACACACACACACACACACACACAATCAGAGATACCATAGGGACTGAGAGACAAATAGACAAGTTGATTTTTGTTTGGTTACTCGGCACATGCCAAGCACACTCGGGGATTTGCTGAAGAATGTGCTTAACTGTCGCGACTTTGCGTTGTGATTACATACCAAAAACTCCTCTGCCAGGGCCTGAGAGGAGAGAATCTGCAGCCAAGACAGTGGGATCAGTATTTGTCTACAAATGTTTGTGTGTGTGTGCGTGCGTGCGTGCGTGCGCGTGTGTATGGCCGCGAACTTGCGTGTGTGTATATGCATGTCTGTATATGCTTGCAAGTGTGGATGTGCGTGCGGCAGCCTCCCTCATACATTATGGACACACTCTGGGTGATGATAGTCCCCAGTGGAAATGGCAGGTCATCCTGTGGAGAAAAAATAAGGCTTGTAGCAGTCGTCAAGTCCTAAATTATTTCAGACAGTTATTTTCCAGTGCTGTCACTTTTTCTATACTGACTCCACAAGTCATGTTGTAAAGAAACGAGCATTGGGTCCATAATAGTGCCAGGCAACTTAAATGAAAAAAAATCCTCCATTTGTCACAGCACCAAAAAATAATAGACATCACAACTTCAGTCCCTTCTGAGTTTTTAAAGAGATCCAATCCAGATAAATGTAACCCAGTCGCCGATGCATCAACATGTCAAAGGTGTAATACGGTGTGTCAAATGAGGATTAATAATTCAAACACTCATGCTGTACTCTAATTTTGTATTCCAATCTTGTTTTCCACCTCTCGCCCTGTTTCTGCTCTCTTCATCCGCCCTTTTCTCCTCACCTGTCCTTGCACTGAGCCTCCATTCTCCACTTTGCTGTGCTCACCCCCCCCCGCCACTCCCTAGCCTGTTTCCATGTTCCTCCTCCCTCCTTGACCTTATATCTCTCCACCATGCCGTTCTCCCTCCTTCCCCTTTTCTTTTTCTCCCTCCCTCATCCCCCTCCCGCCTCTATGCTTTTGCTGCACTTTCTCCCCCTCATACCCATTCTTACTCCCCCCCTTTCTCTCGCTCTCTCTCGCTCTCTCTCTCTCTCTCTCTCTCTCTCTCTCTCTCTCTCTCATCCTCCATGACATGACCAACTCCAGGTTGTGAGTTGTACGCGTTCTGCGGGGCTTTGTTCGGTATCTGCAGCATGATCACACTGATGGTGATTGCGGTGGACCGCTACGTGGTGATCACCAGGCCGCTGGCCTCCCTAGGGGTCATGTCCCGCAGGAAAGCCCTCTGCATCTTGGCTGCAGCCTGGATCTACTCCATGGGCTGGAGCCTGCCCCCCTTCTTTGGCTGGAGTGAGTACAACCAACATCCAGAAACGATGGGACCTGTCTCATGTTGACTAATGTAACTGATCTGATAGATTTAACCTGTTAAGCATTGCCATCGTTTGTGTTGGTGTCGCTCCCTCTGTTGTTTGATTGTGTCACCAAGATGAATACATATTACAAAACATAGTCAATACGAAACACATTTCCTCATATACATATTTATCATATTGGAAATGTTGTTTCTACTTTGGCTCAGTGCGCACAAAATAAACCTATGTGACCCACATAAACGAAGGACCTTTCAATCTTTTACATGAGACAACACATAGATACGTCTATCGAACGGGGCAACTGCATACTAGTGAAGTAGCCCATCAGTCCAAGGGGAAAGACTCTACAGTATCTCATCATTTGAATATGCATAAAAGGTACCTTTTTCGGGATTCAGGAACAATTTATTGTCATTTCATCTATGTACTTTCGTACACAAAAGAAATGAAATGTAATTTCCCCAGCCCACAGCAGTGCAACACAAAAGATAAAAACACATATCCAAAATTTCCCAAAAATGGCACCACCAAAAACATACAAACACAGAAAGAACAAAGCAAAAAAAAACAAAACAAAAACAAACAGTTAACAACACAGTCCATTCAGTGCAACACAGTCCAAACATTTCACTGTCCAGAGAGCGAACGCCAGTCAGGATGACTGTCGGAATTGCCGGTCTGCCTGAGCTAGCAGTTAGCTTAGCCTGCACTGATTCTGTGTCCTGTCAGACCACCCTCAGTGTTTCCTCTTCGGGTGCAGCTCCGGGCAGGGCCGTGGTCCTTGGGCCCACCGGATGCAGCAGACCAGGCTCTGTCAGCCAATCCAACACAACCTCTTCCTGCCAGACACCTACAACACACATCCCTTGCACTCCACACAATGACACAAATGCAGACGCAGACAAAAACACTGCACAGTCAGTGCTAGGGAATGCCACCACCAGACCGCCCTCGGAGTTATCTCAGTGTTATCGGAACTGGCAGTCTGCATGGGCTAGCAGTTAGCTTAGCCTGCCCAGCTTCTGCATCCTGTCAGACTGCCCTCGGTGTTTCCTTTTTGGGCGCAACTCTGGGCAGGGCCGTGCTCTCTGGGCCCACAGGATGCAGCAGATCCAGCTCCCTCAGCCAATCCAACGCCAGCTCTCCCAGCCATTAAACAAAATTGATGATCACATCCATAAATCCTTGCAACCTTCACACGATGACACAAACTTAGACGCAGATGTAAACGTGAACAAAGACATTGCATAGTCGGTACTGGATGAGGCTGTCACAAACGTGAGTTCATGCCTCCATCTTCCCACCAAACCTTCCCACTTTTATTTTAAGGTATATACCCAAGGGATTCCTCCTTCAAGGGCATACTTTAACCTCTTGCAGACCTGTCATTCTCACCTGCTGTTGACAAGTCTAAATCCGGCACGTTTTTCTTTAAAGGAGACATTTAAACCTGCGTCAGTATTTGAATGGGTCCATGTTATTCAACCAATAGGTTTCTGGGTTATCACGTCTCCTTGTGAATAACGTTTCACTGGTGGACGGACCATGTTTCAGGCAGTTTGTATTGCACTCCTGGGTTTATCCTTTTGTTAAAGCACAACAAACAAACAACACAACGCAACACACTCAATTACAATGTGTTGTGTCAACATGCCAAAAACATGTCTCAGTCCTTTGAGCAGTTGATTCCACATTAGCTTTATTTCCCCAATGTACCAAACAATATTTCCTATTAAACAAGCAGAATGGGCCACCCTGGCAGTTTGGACAGTTTTAGTATAATATGAATTCTTGTTTGGAGGCCTCGTCCCCTCACGATAAGAATATATTTCGAAAGAGAAACACTGAGAATAAAGCATAAACCAAACAAATACCCTCTGTCCAACATAAAATGTTATGCCAACATTAATAATACCTTCATATACGTGGTTTGTTTCTTTGTGGGTACAGTTAAATAGAAAGAATACCAATTTGATATAAAAGACATATACCATGATATACATTGGTTAAAGTCTCCCCACCCTACATCTATCTCGCATTAGTAATTGCAGCATCTTTTCATTTTCTCTGGAGCTGGGGGGGGGGTCCAAAGCCCCCACTGCTGCACCATGGTAGTAAAAAACATGCTAAAAAAAGACTTATGGATTCCTTCCATGTCTACAGCTGAAGATAGAGAGTATTTTTCTACATTTGTCGTCACACAGAAGTGAGTTATGATAATTGTGATATCTGGAAACTGTATGTGTGTATGTACATGTAAAATGTGCACACATTTTAGTTTAAAGGTTATTGCTGCGCCCTTGGCATTCTACTTGTTAACAAAATGTTAGCATGGTGGAACTGGCCTGACTTGCTTCTAAAAAATGCCAAAATCTCTGTACTTGCCACATGAAATTTGCATAAAACTTCTTATAAGACCTTTGCTGCATGACAGTTCTGTCCCCCATTCAATACTTTATTCAATCCAGCGGCATACCGTGTTTCAGTTTTTATTAGACCTCACAATGTATTCAGTGTTGAGAGAAGGGACATTTTCACGAAGAGGAGCCTCTGATCTATTGCACTAGCCCATCCTGATACCCTGTCTCAGTCTGTTAATATGGTGCTGGCCCTTCTAAATGTCACTCTCAAACAAGATCTCTCTTTCTAAACACTTCATTGCTTGTGCAAAATTGGACATTCTATTCATGACCAAGGCCTTGTTGAAGCCTGGTGAGCACAGCCAGCTGCTAAGATTGTTGTTTCTGACTATGGTTTTTTAAACCCTCCCAGGGAAAGTGTCCCAGGTGATGGGCTAGCTGTTGTCTCTAAAAAGTTTGTTAGATGAAGCCTCCTCGCAACTAATGCTTTTTGTTTTTGTTTTTACAGCTTTGAGGTGCCTATGTTCAGTTGTAAGGACCCCATTCTTTGTGTGCCTTTCTATTGCCCTTCTATACACCCTATAGTAATGGTAGCTTCTTGCCTGAATTCTTGGTTTTTATCCTCTGATTACCGTGTCATGACAAAACCATTGCTCTATTTGATATTAAAATCCATGATGATGATGTTTGATGACAAATCAAACTTTTACTCTGCATTTTTAGATATTGCTGTCCTTTAATGTTAAACTCCCTGTGTCTAACCAAACCCATAACTGTTATTATACCTACCTTAAATTTAGCTTTACCCCTTGGCTTTGACTGAACATAAACTCTCTTGTTTTGGAAGACTGTTTTGCCTCTTATAATCAGTGTACCATGATTGTTAAATGTGTACTTTCAGCTAACACAAAACACAACTGCTCATTCTTGCATTTTCTGTGTTTAGAGTGCTCAAATATTTTCCTCCATGTTTCCAAGTTCTAGTAAATATTTGGATCACATTTCCCACAGTAATTACATTTGCAGTTGTTTCAATGCCAATCAGCCTTTGATGCTATAGCTCTACTAAAACCTAAACCCAAAATTTCCATCAGTAAATTTATTTGATTAAAACAATCCCTTACCTAAAAAGTGACTGGAGGAGCTGAACAAGAATAGAAAAACTGAAAGCCTCCCATCTGCCAGCAGCAAATGAAATACGTATTACTTTTCTATATGCAAAAGAAATAAAGATGCTAGAGCAAAGTATTTCTGTAGCCTAATATACAAATCATTAAGTATAAGCCTCAGTTATTTCTGTTGTTGTTTAGTATAAATAATTGTAATGATCCCTGTGTTTCCGGTAAATACTAGCTAATTTCAAAATATTCTTCATTCGAAAAGTGTAAGGTAATTGGCAAAGGTTGTATTAAAGCAACATCTAGAATTTATTGAACTATTTCAACTCTTCTGGGTCAAATAATTCGTGCCATGGCATCTTTTTCCATTGCTATGCAGATGATACCCCAGTTTGCCTCTTTTACATTTTGCAAGAGTTGTAAATTAATGCATCCCATCGCCTCTTGACTTTTGCAATGTTCCTATTGACCTGCCTCAACTGAAAAAAATATAACAAGTCTGCTATATTTATTTCTTAAATGTTTCTGTAGCAAGGCTTTTAATCAAAGTTGAGAAGGGACCATAGCGCTCTGTTTTTAACATCTCTTCATGGATTGCCTTTGCTTTTTAGAATTTGTTTTATTGATAACTTTTAAACTTTAAAGCTCTACATGTCCTAGCCCCTAGTTATCTCTGAAATATTGATCTCTAATGAGACAGCACAGAGTCTGAGCTCTTTGGCAAGCCCCGCTCCACCATTCCCCTATCCAGGCTGAAGAATAAATATGAACAGGCTGGAAAGGGGAATGGTGGAGAGGGGCTTGCCAAAAGATCACTGTGTACTGGGCAAGCCCCTCTCCACCATTCCCCTATTCAGGCTGAAGAACAAATATGAACAGTCTTTCTCTGTCAGAAAGCCCCAAGAGTTTGGAATAACTCGAGGAGCTGAAGAGCACTGGCCTTGCAGAGTTGCTGTCATCTTTCAAATCATTTTTCTAAACTCACCTTTGGGTTTATATAATCCCTGTTTTTTCAGGGGGGGGGGGTTCTGTATTGCCCTTGTCACTTATTCTGTTGGTATTTCCCATAGCAGAAATTTTTTTTTTATCTCATTGTCTAGTTTTAAAAAAAATATTTTCTTCATTCAAGCATTTTTTAACAGTTTTCTAAAACTGCAATGTTTTGCCAGTGTATTGGGTAGATATAAGTGAAATTGAGGGCATATTCGCTTATCGTGTGTATTTTTGTGGCCATATATATGTCCTTTTGTGTACACATGCATTTGCAAGTATGTTTTTGTATGTGCACAATATGATGACCTAGGGGAATACACAGGTACGATTCACAACAAAATCAGTGACAACAGACATAAATTGGGAGAGAAAAAGCATCTTTAATTACAGACTTTGTTGGTAATAAGATGTAAGATTGATCTAAACCAGTGGCTCTCAATCCAGCTCAACATTATGTCAGGTATTCCAGTCATTTAAAGAAGGAGGTTTAGACCTGACATAACAAGTGAATGTGATTAAAGATGAACTACAGAGATTTTTGCCACTTGTAGTGCTAATTAGCAAAGTGGGTCCCTGTACAATAACAAAAAGACCAACGTCACGGGAGCATCCTCTCCAAGTCACTGCACTGAAATATGATAAGGAGTGTCTTAAATTGGACTGATTGTAAAGCCCTTTGGGACCGATTTACAATTTTAGGCTATGCAATTAAATTTCACTTGACTTGACTTTTTGCTTTTCTTTTCTGTAAATTTCTTTCAATGTAATTTATATTGTGCTGTATAAGTTGTAATTTTATGATATATTTTTATTTTTCCTGGTTTACTATTATAACTATTTTCATATTATTATTATTATTATACAAATTTCCTTTAATGTCATGCCATAATACAACATAATAACCAGGCCCATTCCTTGGGGTTAGAATGAGGTAGAAATCTATTTGGTGGATAGTGCCTTTCTTAGGATATGAGATGTTCCAAGTAGTGCGATCTCCTGTAGTTCTTGTATTTTGTTACCCGGGATCCGTTGGGTGTATTTCTCCATCCCTTTTTTTTTACAAGTCCCAGGGCTCCTATCACTACTGGTACTGTTGTGGTTTTCATTCCCCACATTCGTTCAATCTCGATTATTGTTATTATTATTATTATTATTATTATTAATTACTATTACTGTTATTGTTTTTGTTGTTATCGTTTTCATTAAATTAAGTCTCATTAAGTTTTGAGACTTGTAATGTATTGGAGCCTTGTAATTTTAACACTGTATCCTCCTAAATATAATTTTTTTTAGTGTATTTCAGAACATTTTTTTAGGATAATAACTTTTGCCAACATAGTCAGTGAGGTCTAACAACATACTCTACAGCTGTACAAGTGAAATTTTGAATGTAAACAAACCCGTGTTTGTTTACATGGAAAATTCTACAGTTAAGCTTTAACTACCTGGCAGAGGAAGTTAAAACTTAACACCAGCTGTAGTTGTGGTACCTGAGGACTGGATTGGGAAACACTGATTTAAACAAAACAACTTTTGCTATTTGCAGTCAAGGCCCCCTTCTCATCCCCAGGGGGGCTGCTCCAACAGGGTTTTGTAGGGGATAGCAGAGAGAGCTATGAGTTTTTGTATGTGTTGACGTGGAGGCGGTTTATAAAAAGAAGAGACCAAAAATGTAATAATATGACAGAGTTGCTTAACTATTTCTATTTAATTGTTTTCTTTTTTATTGATTTTTCAAAAGGAAAAAGCATACATACATAGCTAATAAATTGTATCATACATCAAAATATCATCGCAAACTACAACCCAGACAGGACAAGAACAGGAAACAAGGATAAAGGGGATATAACAGAGACATTCTACATGATATACGTATATCATATGTACCAAATGATATGTCATACTATGTAAACTAATACATCAAATTATACATATCATATAGAACAACACACTATACTATTGGAAAGGGTGCAACTCTTCAGTACAATGGGTTACCGTAGCACAAGGGCCCCACATTTTCATGTTGATATCTCACCTATCTCTCAGCTTAAAACATAATCTTTCACAGGAGGAGATTTTGGCCATTTCTTCCAACTATTTCTTCACTTAAATATCTCCTTTAGTTTTCCAGTGTCGCAATACTATCCTGCATCCAGTTATAAGTGTTATTCTGCACCATGCAATCTGGTGGGCATTTAGACAATTTCCCTTTGGTATCACACCTTATAGCCAAAGCATTGGTCCATTGTACCAGCATAGAAGTCATCAGTGTATTGATGAAGGAGATAATGTTAGACCATAGAAGATCTATCATGGGGCATGAATACAACATGTATAAGGGAGTGCCACAAGTAGTATCACATCTCCAACACACGTCAGAGCTTCTGGGTCCTATCCAAGATTCAAGAGTTTTATTTGTCACATACACACAAGTACAAGTCCTGAGTGCAGTGAAATGAAGGGGAAAAAAAGGTACAAGCTCTGAAATGAAATGTGCAAGCAACAAAATACAACGGGTACACACGCATTCCAATTTGCAATATACAATTTACAATTTACAATCAACAGCTTAAAAACTCTCTGTAAAAAGAAAACAGACAGCACAATATATACAGTAATATAACATATGCACATACATTGCTCCGGGAACCACCACATCCGGGACGTAAACCCGGATCTCCCGCACCACAGGCGACAACATTAACCAGTCGACTAAAGGGTCTGACCCAAAGCACTTAAAATATAGAAAGCTGAGGTATATGTGCTGAAATATGAGGTATGTATGTACATAATATGAGTTATGTGTAGTCGGTTACCTTACTGTGTGTGCGTGTGCGTGTGCATGTGTGTGCGTGCTTGAGCATGAGGGGGTATGTATGGGTCAGTGACAGGGCCCCGGTAAGGTCAGAGTTCACAGTCCTGATGGCCTGAGGAAAGAAACTCCGTCTCAGTCTCTCTGTATTTGCAGCATGACTTCGGAGGCGCTTGCCTGACCGCATCAGCTGGAACAGTCCGTTGTTGGGGTGGTGAGGGTCCTTCATAATCCTTTAGGCTCTGGTTCGGCACCTCTTGGTGTATAAATCCTGCAGGGTGGGGAGTGAGTTACCAATAGTGTGCTCATCCGAACGCACTACCCTATGCAGAGCCTTCCTATCCTGGGTGGAGCTGTTTCCAAACCAGGCAGAGATGCATCCTGTCAGGATGCTCTCCACTGCCCCAGAGTAGAAGGACTGGAGGATCTTCCAGGAGACTTTGAATTTCCTCAGCTGCCTGAGGTGATAGAGGCGCTGCCTTGCCTTGCTCACCAGAGTGTCTGTGTGTGAGTGTCATGTGAGATCCTCTGTAAGGTGGACTCCCAGGTATTTATACCTGCTCACCCTCTCCACAATAGTCCCATTAATCCTCAATGGTGTGTATGTCCTCTGTTGTTGGCATTTTACTTGGGATCCAATAAGTTCTACTGATAATTTTATAATTAATCAGACGTGTGCATTTCCTTTGACATTTTAAATCATGAGCCAATGATTTATACGTTAGACCAGCTGACTGCCATGTAAATAGCCACCCCTGAATAACATTAGGTGGACATAGTCTCTATAGGGGCATTGCTTCAGATTTTGACCCGTTTATTTTATACCCTGATGTGCCTGAAAAAGAGCCAGTCAAGGTGAGACTGTGAGGCCACAGTTGTTGCAAGGCTTCTAGACAATAGCAAAATATCATCTGTGTACAGGAGCATTTTATTTTCCTCACCACCAGCCTTTATGCCCACTATGTCGTCATTTTGCCTAATAGCAATTGCTAATGGTTCAAGTGCCAGTGCAAAGATTAGGGGAGACAAAGGGCGGCCCTATCTTGTCCCTCTATGAAGGTGAAAAGCGAGAGGATATCCTGTCATTTGATACCACAGATGCCTTATGATTGTGATGACCCATTTAATAAAGGAGGGACCAAGGCGAAAGTTTTCCAGCGTTTGGAAAAAGTATATCCACTCCACCCTTTTGAAGGCTTTCTCAGTGTCACACGAGAAAGCTACAGTTGTACAGCCACATTTCCAGCTTGCCACATGAGATCAAGTAACCTGCAGAGATTGTCAGAAGATGTCCTATTTTTAATTAAACCTACTCGGTCTGGCTGAATAAGTTTTGGTAAAAAGGCCTCCAGTCTAGATGCCAAAATCTTGGAAAGTCACATGGCATCCACATTAATCAATGATATGGGGCGGTAGCAACCCCACTGTTGTGGGTCCGTGGCTTTTTTATGGATCAAAGTGATTATAGCAGTTTACATACTGTCTGGAAGTAATCCCCTCTCTACCGCGACCTTAAAGACTCAAAGTAGTCTTGGGGCAAGTAGATCTGAAAAAGCTTTGTAAAATTCAGCTGGGAGGCCATCCTCCCCTGGAGATTTCACACTCTGTAAGTCCCCAATGCCCTTTTTAACCTCCTCTAATGTATTATCCGCTCCAATTTCACACTGTTCATTGTCTGACAGGGGTGAGCATTTACATGATATAAAAAAGATCATATCTTGATTATCCGGGTTGTCTGATTTATAAATGTCTTGATAAAATGTGTTAAATATAGCAGTAATGTCCGTCTCGTCTGTCTTCAGGTCAACTCCATCATTCTGTATAGATGGTATTATTGATTGGGTATACTGCTGCTTTGCTCTCATTGCCAGAAATCTCCCTGTTCTTTTCCCTTGTTCATAATATTTGTGTTGAGTTCTGAATAATACATGTTCAACTTTCATCTGTAATATGGAGTTAAATTCTACTTTTAGTTTCTTTAGTTTAAAAACTGTGGAGTGGTCAAATTGGGAAGAGTGTATATTTTCCAAATTTTTTATTTCCATCTCCAGTTTCTGATGACGTTGAAGAGATCTCATATCAAATACGAACAGTGTTGAATAAGTCAACTTTTAATAACTGCTTTAAACATCCCACTCCATGGCTGGGTTTGACACTGAGCCTTTATTATTCAGCCAATAATCCAGTATCTTATTTTTAATAAATTCAAGGGAGTGTTCATCCCAGAGTAGGTAGGCTTATGCTGCTAGATGTTGCTAAACCAGTTTTGGCAGAGCATTTCAGTGGTCTTGTTGATTTGGGGACCTCTTACACATAAACCCTCAGAGAGTATTGGAAAGCTGTGGTCTAATTTTCATTCTGTTCCAGATTGACTAATAACCATTTATTCAACCTGTATGAGTTAAGGTTTCTAAGATAGTCTGATTAGCCTCAGGCGTGACTACATCCATGTTGAAATTCGTTGACATAATTGGATTAGATTATACATTGGCTCTATTCACCTAATTGAATTATTAAAATCATTGCTAGCTTCTTTCCTACTGGTTTCTGGCTGGTCTTTGCCTGGATTTGCTGCATTATGTGTATTTTTTGCATTTGTACAGTGCGTGTGTGAAGAAGACAAGTGTCACATATTTCCTTATTTAAGGTGCCTTGAGTTTGACTGGAACTTTACTTGGTTTTCAGTGATTATAAAAATGCCCTCTCTGTAGGATTACATCATCAAAACCATTACAGAGAAAAATGGAAGTGTTGACAAAGATTAATTTCTGATGGAAAAAAATCCCCAAATCCTATATCTGCTACTCCTAATTGCATGATATCTAAATCAGCATATCAACTTTTTTGCACCTCAAGCCATCTTATTTTATTTTTTCTAGTTCTTGATATTATGCTGTTTCTATTCAGATTTTCTTATTTACTTCAAAACTTTGTTAGTTTGATTCAAATGCATCTACTTCAAATTTCAACTTTTTTTCCTCTTTTATTCTATAGGAGAAAAAAACATTCAAAATACAACATACATATACCGAACAAATAGGGAAATAAAACATTTCACAAACCCATCAAACTCTACAGAAACAAAGATTACAACACAGGTTGACAAAACAGAAAATAGTGAGGTAACCTGTAGGCCTTGGCATGGCTTCCAACTTACAGACCCCCCCCCACTAAATCAAAGAAATCAAACAAAAAATACACATATACCACACACAGTATTCTGTTTAACTAAAATCCAACATTACCCTCCCTCTTTCACCAATCACAACAAAAGTGCTCCCCTCTACAAATCCACCAACAAACTCCTCTTCTCTAACATAACCAAACAACATATTAACATCTCTTTCCATTAAACTCCTAAAAATAGTCCACACCTCAGCTTTCCTATTTTCATAATGGGCTATATTCCTCCTTAGCTTGACAGCAAACCTTGCATGGCTTAAAACATAATTTAATCAATTAACATTACATCCGTTCACTTTGCCAGCCACCCCAAACAGCCACAATTGTCTCCATTCCATTCTGTCAACAAACCCACCTCTCCAATATCTACTTACTAATTTTTTTCATTTTCAACATGTATCCCTCCAGCTCACAACATTTGTAATGAATGAAAGATGTTATTATTTTGAAGGTCCTGTCACTTGTTTAACTTGACCTACTCACGGGTGTACATGCAGTGCGTGTGACGTATACAGGAAGTTAGACGCTCATGTTATGAAGGTTGTATGTTGAACGAACGCTAGTAAAAGCTACACAGTTAAGAACCTACGAAGTCGGCTCATTCTTGAATTATTCTTATGTCAGTAAGATAAGGCATCTCCGGACACTACAACATTCAACAAACTCATGCATAAATGTTTCAACTCCCACACCACACACATTCTTTCTTCACATTCTCATCAAACTTATTGATTATTAAATTGTTGAATACCCTATTGTGCCTTAATAAAAAAATCAAAATAAATATAATATAAATTTCAACTAACAGCTATGACAGGGTATGCATCTTGGTCCTGAGCTGTACCAAAACCTGAGATAAAGAGACAACATTACATTCAAATACAAAATAACACATTTTGACATTTTCATGTACTAGATGGCGGCGCGAATTCACGTTTGGAGCAGCCTCACCTAGTAAAGTCCATGCAGTGTCTTTGTCCATGTCTGTGTCTAAGTTTGTGTCTTCATTTGATGGCTGGGAGAGCTGGCGCTGGATTGGCTAGGAGAGCTTGGTCTGCTGCATCCTGTGGGGCAAGGGACCATGGCCCTGCCTGGAGCTGAGCCCGAAAAGGAAACACTGAGGGCGGGCGGACAGGATGAGGAAGCAAGGCAGGCTAAGCTAACTGCTAGCCCATGCAGACTGGCAGTTTCGATAACACCGAGGGCAGTCTGGCGGCTGCCTAGCGTAGTGTTGACTATGTTTTTAGTGTTGTCGTGTGAAGTGTGGGGAGGTGTGTTGAAGGTGTCTGGCTGGGAGAGCTGGTGTTGGAACGGCTGGGGGAGCCTGGTCTGCTGCGTCCAGTGGGCCCAGCAACTATGGCCCCGCTGGAGCTGTGCCTAAGGAGGAAACACCGGGGGCGGTCTGACAGGACGCGGAAGTGGGGCAGGTTAAGCTAGCTGCTAGCCCTTGCAGACCGGCAGTTCCGACAGTCATCCTGCGTTTGCTGTCTTGG